>NC_021162.2:29492744-29504106 GCF_000331145.2 Cicer arietinum | reverse complement strand
GTGGCGTGGTAGTGAGCAACTTTCCCTTCTAACTCTTCGCGAAAAGAAGCTTGGATCTAGAAGAAACTGAGGGGTTTGTGTTTGGATCTCAAATACCGTTTTTCTTCGTTTTCGAATCAAAGAGGAAGAGTGGAGTTGCGAAATCCTTGTTCTAACTCTCACCCAACCTTGGGTTACTAGTTTTGAAGAAAAGAAAGCGACGAAAATGAAAACGGGAGAAAGGAGGGAAATTGGCCGCGGGTCAGAGGAAGAAGACGATGGAAATGGCGATTTTCTTTCCTTTCTTTTTCTTTCCTTTGTTTTTCCTTTCTTCCTTTTTCCTTCCTTCCTTTTATACTATTTTCTTTTCCTTTTCCTTCCTTCTAGTTTTCTTTTCTTTTTCCCTCCAAACAAACATATATAGATAATAAATATAACTTAACAAATATCTCAAAATATCTAGATATTTGTTAAATTACCGTTTCACCCGAAACGCATTAAATTATCCGTAAAGGATTCACCACAATTAATTTCAATTTATTTATCGACGAGAAATTTTAATTGGCATCAAAATATCTTTTTGATTATAAAACTCCCAAAATATTATCAACTTTGGCTTAAAAGCCTCCGAGCCAAAATCCAAAATACACCAAAAATACATAAATGGTACTTTAAAATTATGGGTCTTACAATTTGCGTGTTCTCCTCGTGTATTTTATACTGTTACATAATTTCGATACTAACCCCTCGTTTTTTGTGTTTGGCGGTTGCGATGGACGCAGACGAGTTGTAAGTTGCAGGTGATGACTAGTACCATCGGAGAGGCGGAAGTCATCATGCCCTGAAGACTCTATTTATACGCATTGTATTGATGTTATTTTGAGTATTTTTATTTTGGGAATTCCCGCTCTGATAGTGACATCGGGTGGGGACTATATTTGCACTACATTTAAAACATAAGTATGTGTACTTCAAAAAGGATTATGTTGTTTGATATTATGATTTTGATGTCATTATGTTTGATGGAAATTTTGGATTTATGTGACATGTTTATGATTACGTGATACTCTTTTAAAAAAAAAAAAAATTTAATTGGGGTTTAGGGTGTCACATAATGATACAGTTTATTGATGATTAATTGTGTGTTCCTTTTATTTATATTATATTATCAACATGATTTCTAAACTCACCTCCTTCGTTGTTTGTGTTAGACTGGTTTGGCCCTACGTTTGCGAAATCGCAGTTATTACTGGTTAATGATTCTTGAAGTTCAAGTTTGGGAGAAACCCCGCTCTAATAGGTGATACCGAGAATTAAGAGTTGTAATGTGTATTTTACTTATGTTATTACAAATGACTTTTTATATGAAAACCTTAGTATGAGTAAGTCCTGGGAATTAAATCAAGAATTTCCAGTTAAATCAAGTTCATTGATATTGCACTGTTTTGATTGAGGAACAAAGTTGAATTGTTACATGTGTATTTAGAGAAACGTGATATCCTAAATTAGATATAAAAGTTTTTATTCTCTTTAACAAATTTTCTTTATCTGTTGCGAGTTTTCTTCAAATAATTTAGTATAAATTATTATAAATGTTATTTTGGGGTTTAGGGTGTCACATTAGTGGTATAGAAGCAGGTCTGTCCAATCAGGCCGAGTGGGTCGAATGTCCATTCAGTGTTAGTCGAATGTCAGTCGTGTCAATGTCAATTCTTTTTTCTTGTGTAATAATTATTTTCACTATTATAATTTTCCTGTTATATTATTGTGTTAAGTGTTATATGTTTTTGTATTATTATACATACTTTCGAGATTACTAATTAACTATTTATTATTTGCTTACTATGATTGTGTTATGGATTCAAAATTTCTACCTAATTGAGAAAATAAACCATGAAATTACTTGTTAAGATTTGAGTTAATTTTAATTGTTGAGAAGATTATGTTAGTTGCTTGTTGCTTATTGCTTGTGTACCGAACTATGATTTTTGCAGTCTTGTTTTATGTGAATAGTTGGAAATAATAATTTTGATCGACAAGCCGTATGTTTCAAGTTATTAATCTCATTCATGTAATCTTAGCTATCATATGTCAGACCTCACCAGTTAGTTGTTTGAAAGTTCCATTTTAACCCTTAATCAATTTAAAATATTTAGTCTTGATATGAATTTGTTTAAAGTGTTTGATCTAATGACTAATTGATTGAAACATTGATTTATGTATGAATTATATGTTTAAAACTTCAAGTATTGACTTTTACTAGGTACAAATTATTATTATTTTTGTTGAAACTCAATTTAGAGAAAAAAAGATGTTTCGTTCTAAACTTTGAGTTAGATAGGAAATATGTCTCTTATGTTTAAAGTTTTAATTGGACTAAAAAATTCTTATTTTGATTTTATGTTGGCTTGTGTTAAAAAAAATCGATTTTTAAATCACTAGAAAGTATTGATGGTTGTATCTAGATGAGTAGAGTTTTGATATTGGTTTTGAAAACAATTTAGAATGTCCGTCATGATTTTAAATAGTATGAAATTCATATTATTAGCACTAGTAATTCTTGAATATTAGTGGTTGGTTGAATTTTTAAAAATGACATTTTGAAGGAGTTAAAGTTTACTTATTTTGTATGATGAAAATAATTTTTGTTTGAATTACTCTTGATTATTTGAAAGAAATTAAATTGAGTTGAATTTTTGTTGATTTATAAAATAACAATAATTTTATACTACTGATTTTATTTAATGTTTAGAATAGCTTAAAATTTACAGCATGTTTTACTATGTCTTGTTTTTAAGAAAATTGAAAGGAGTTGTTGTTATGTTGGTTTAGGAGGCTGGTGTGAATATTGAATCGTGAGAGTGTTGGGATATTTATTTGAAATGATTGATTCTCTGATTCTAATATTATGAACTCATTAGAGTTTGACTCGATGTTAGAGTTTTAGATTTTAAGAATTCTTCAGTGTAAACAATAGTACTAATGATAAAATGTCTACTAATTGAGAAAGAGAAGGAAAAACAAGGGAAAAAAAAAAGACAAAGTTTTTAAAAATCTTCTCAATAGTGAAATTCTTTTTGAAAAGTTATCTAAATTTTAGATTCTATAATTGATGTATTTTACGAGTAGAATATTTTTTTGTAGAACTGTAGTTGTTGTGTTTTCACTGTCCAAATGTATATTTGAGTTTAATATAGGAAGGTAACATGCAGTTTGTACATCTTTTTTTTTTTCTTATATGAATTAACATAAAAAAATGGTATGCATTAGATTGATATGCGTAGAATGCATCATGTAGATTGGTATGCGTGCAGAAACTAAAATTTATTTTATCAATTTTTTATTAATGATAAAATTGCAATTTTTATTTGAGACTAAATTTTTAAGATTAGAATAGAACTCCAAAATCTTTAAAATTGATGGTGTGTTATGTTTTGGACCAATTTTGTGGCTTGATAGAAACTGAGGGATGTATCTATAAGCATGTTAAGTAGTTAGTGTGAGAGGAGGCTACTATTTTGTAGATTTATGATTTAGTGTAATTCATTATCATTATCATATGTCTTATGTTTTGTGTCATGTGCACTACTTTAATGTATATAGATATACACTTTTTATTGTAAGTTTGATAAAATAAGAAAATAAATTGGAACTATTTTGGAAGTGTTAATTAATTGTAAAATTTCCAACCTATCTATATATATAGTTTAAATTTTATTTCAAAATATAAGTTGAAAATAATAATTTTTACATTGATGAACTACTTAAAAATGTGTTTTTGATGATTAAAATATGAATGAATTTTTAGAAATCTTATAGATTTTAAAAATATCCGTGATTTATTTTAGTTGTATTGTATTTAGAAACGTGATTTATTTTAGTTGTATTGTATTTAGAAACGTGATTTATTTTAGTTGTTTTTATTTAGACTTGAATTATTAAAAAATAATTTAAAGAAAAATATGGAATTCTCAATGAATTTTTTTCGGGTGTTAAATGGCTAGTGATATTTTTTTAATAATAATTTAAGTCTAGAAATTAACTTTTAGAATTATGTGTAACCTTGAAAGTGGGGTTTGCACTACCTGATTCAATTTGATTTGGTAATGTATTGTATCTTCTAGTAAATAATTATTTATCTTATCTTCTACTTGGAAAATCTATATATGCTTCCATTTGTTATAACCTTTAAGTGATGGTTAACTCAAAAGAAAATTTAATCGTGAACAATTTGGAGCAATTAGACCTCTATGAGAATATGTTTCATTTTTTGAATCATCGTTTGAGTTATGAGATGAACGTAAAATCTTGGTGCTAATTTTTGGATTAGTTATTTGAATGTGTATATGATTATGTAAATATTAAATTGTTCGTGTTTCAAGTGTTCTAATTGTTGGGAATTAGTGTATAGAGTTAGAGTAGTCGAGAGTATCTAAAAGTCAAATAGTTCTATATTTCTTCAGTCGGATTATTGATTATATATTGATATTAGTGTCATTTCTTTGTTGTTGTAACTAGTTGTAAATTACCAATAAATTATTGTCAATGTGTAATTAAGTGAGTTTTTAACTTGAAGTAATGAGTAAGAGTTGTGGCGCCGCCTTCGCACTCTCGAACCACGTTAAAGATACTTTTAATTACCTATGTTTGAATTTCAATGACTACAATTATGGGTACCTTAAGTAGTTGACTACATGAGTAAGAGGGACTAGCTACCCCGATGACTCATCGTCGATCAAAGAGGCAACAATAATCCGTTGTTATTATTAGTATAAATACTTGTTAATTTTGTTTTGGAAATAGTTAGAAACCATGTTCATCTGTTATACAACTTTGAGTGATTATGAGTCTTATGTGGCACCAATGTTGAATGCTTAATAACTGATTATGTGACATGAATATTAGGTTGGTTGTGTGTACTTAAATTAAATATTCAATTAAGTATATTTGATCTTCTAAGTAACGTGCTTAAAATAATTAAGTGCATTGTGTTAGTGTCTTATTTTGTTCTATATTGTCTTATTTGATAAGGACCTAGAACTATTGTACGAGTTCTATAAATGAATTTTGTGTAACACTTTAAAATTAAGTTAGACTTTGGGTGTGTTTGAAACCATATGTGAAAATAATTGCTCTATTCCACTACAATTATGCACATTAGTTTTCTTTTACAAGAAACTTAAGTGATTGCAGAACATTGAGTTGTTTTATGCATTTCTATTCGTAATTCATGAAGGTGTGATATATTTTAAATGTTTCTCTATTTGTCTAACTTTGTGAAACTTATAGAGTAATTGTATTTAGGATTTAAACACCCTTTTAGGAGAGTAAAACTAGTAGAATATTGTTTGAGAAGTTAGTTGAACTTGAAAATGTATTTGATATATGTGATATTTGACGTAACTGAATTTAGCAAGTTGTTGTTGACTAAAATTCACATGCTTAGTTTTATCTATAAATGATACTGACTAATCATGATCATGATACTTGCTTCATAATTAAATTGTTGAATGTGATGTGTTTAATTAATTTGTTGTGTCATGTTAGCCTATTATGCTAAGCTAATTGATTTTTGATATGATGTGCTTAATTGAATAGTGAATGTCTTAAATACGTTTATAGAGTAAGTTTGAAACTAGAGGGTGGTAAGTTAGATATTAGTTCAATCACCACAAATTTCGAGGACGAAATTACTTTAACGAGGGGAGAATTGTAACACTCCAAATTTTAAAATAAATATTTTCTTAATGAAATAGGGTTTTAAATGATTAATTTGGTGTTAAAATTTGTCGCGGCCTAAAATTTCGATTGTTTCTCGAATTCAATGGAGTCGCCACCAAAATTTATTTTAAAATAGGGAAAATATTGGAAAACCCTTAAAATAGTAATAAAAAAAAAAAAGTGGTCTTTGAAACCAAATTTTGAGTTCGGGAGTCGATTATGCGTAGGGAAGGTACTAGCACCCTACGACATCCGTGAAAATACGGTTACCTATAATTAATTATGCCAAATTAATATTAACTTAAGTATATTTATTTTTCTTTATTATTAAATATGAACGACAATTATTACTATATTTAAACATGACTTTGAAATAAATATGTACTTAACAAATAAATGACAAAAAAAAGAAAATTTTATTTATGTGCTTGACAAGAATGTGATCTTGCTCCTACGTATCTCCCGGTGCGATGGAGAAATCAAAGCTACGTAGTTCTTGGTTAAAAAACAAACGGATGTGTTGAGTGTGTTTTAAAGAAAATTTGTTTTGTGATAAAAAATTGTTTTGACAAAATAGAAAAATAAAAGAGTTTGATTTGAATAGATATATTAAAATACGAGTTTTAAGAAATAAAATAAATAAAATAAATAAAATAAATAAAATAAATAAAATAAATAAAATAAATAAAATAAATAAAATAAAATGAATAAATTAATAAAATAAAATAAATAAAATAAATAAAATAAATAAAATAAATAAAATAAAATAAATAAGTTACATAAAGAGAGTTTTAGAACTATCAAGTTGTACCACTTGTATCCTAACAACTCAAAGATTACAAAGATGTCACATCTAATTAATCTTTAACATAATATTTATTTGTATTTTTATGATGAAATTGATATTTAATTATGAAGAAAATTAAACCTTTTTTTTTAAAAAAAAAAAAAGTAAAATGAATAGATTTAAATGGATTGAGATTAGTGAAATTTAAATGAGTTGAGATTAGTAAAATTTAAATGGGTTGAGATTAGTAAAATAAAAAGAATGAATTTAAATGGACTGAGTTGCATATGGGCTTAGATTAAAATGAATAGTAGTAAGGAGCCCCAAACCCAAACCAACTTAAACAAAAAAACAGAAAACCCTAATTTAGAGGGGGGAGCGGCCGCTTTGGGAAACAGAAACAAACCAACAAGAAAACATTGTCTTCTTCCTTGTTCAATTCTCTGTTTTGAAAATAGAAGAGAAAATATGGATGGATGCATCAATCAAACAAAAGGAAAATGAAGAGGAACACGGAAATAGTGATGGCGGCCATAACGCCAACGATGGCCTTTACACCAACGGCGGCCTTAGCGCCAACGGCGACGACAACTTCGGCGATGGTGACGGTGCCGACGACGACAATGGCAACCATGAAGAAGACAACGTCAGGTTCAGATTTTTAATTGTTTTTGTTCATTAAATAAAAAAATTTACATTTTTTAAATAAAAGAGTGATGTTGATGATGATGATAAATAGCAAGATACATATTGTACATGAAGAAAAAAAAAGATACCTTAATATTTCGTGTTTGTTGTTTGTTACTAAAAACTCCTTCTGATTTATTTCCTTTTTCCTTCTTTGTAAGTGTATTTTTTTAGTAGAGTTAATCTCAGCTCTCCTCTTTGAAATTTTATAGGGTATATTTATAGAGTTTTTTATGTGTTCAGTTGTTTTCTGGTCTGCCTTGGTCCTTATCTATCTATTTCCTGTTTGATGTTTCATTTCCTTTTCTCATCATCTGCGTTTTTTTCTACACCTCTGATGCATTCATGGTTTTGACTTATTTGTTTTGATATGTTCTGTTGCTGAGCTTTAATTTGTCCCTTAGTTTATTTTTTAAACTCAAAATTTTGTCTTTTTTTTGTTCTGCACAATGTTACCAAGACTGATTTTAAAAAATTATGTTTTTATGTTTCTCAAAATAGTTACCGCAAAGGTCAATGACACTGCATCTGAAACAGAAAGGCAGCAACAAAACAGAGCCAAACACTGCATCAGAAACATAGAGGCAACAACAGCAACAAAACAGAGCCAAATGCTTAATTTGTAAAAGTTTGACCTAATTTTTATTGGAATTTAATTTGGTTTTATTTTTGGTTGTAATTTGATTGTAATTGTAATTTGATTTAATCTTAGAATTGTAATTGTAAACTGATTTGGTATTGTAAATTGATGAGCCTAATTACTTTATTTCCCTTTTTAATATATGTTTCCTTTTTGATTTATTTTTAAATAAATTGGAAAATTAGGGTACTACAACTGCCCCTATTTAATTATATTTTACTTGAAAAATATGAAAATATGAATAACAATGGTATTCGTTTTCATGTTATTAGGTAAAAGATAAGTAAATATAAGGACCTAAATTTTGTCCAATAACAAACACATGTATTAAAGTGCATTTGAAATGTTAAAGTGAGAATGATGCAAAAATTTTTAGATATGCAGAATAATCGTCTTCGGATTAATTACCGATGTGTAGATCGACAGAAATAAAGATGATCATCTTCGGATTGGTTACCGATGCGTAGATCGACAGAAATGAAGGTGATTGTCTTCGGATTGGTTGCCGATGCATAGATCTATAGAAATGAAAATGATCGTCTTCGGATTGGTTACCGTATGGATCTATAGAAATTAAAAATGATCGTCTTCAGATTGGTTACCGATGCGTAGATCTATAGAAATGAAAGTGATCGTCTTTGGATTGTTTACCGATGCGTAGATCTACAGAAATGAAAGTGATCGTCTTCGGATTGGTTACCGATGTGTGGATCTATAGAAATTAAAAATGATCGTCTTCGGATTGGTTACCGATGCATGGATCTATAGAAAATAAAAATGATCGTCTTCGGATTGGTTACCGATGCGTAGATCTATAGAAAAAATGATCGTCTTCGGATTGGTTACCGATGCGTAGATCTATAGAAATGAAAGTGATCGTCTTCGGTTTGTTTACCGATCGTAAGAAATAAAGAACGATCGTCTTCGGATTGGTTACCGATGCGTAGATCTATAGAAATGAAAGTGATCATCTTCGGATTGTTTACCGATGCGTAGATCGTAATTGGTCCAATCTTGAAGGTAGATAAAGAGGGGGAATAAGTATATGATATTTGCAATTCAAATGATAAGGTATGAATGATTCATCCATGTGTGATGCATTGAGTAAAGGTAAAGTGTCAATGAAGATGCATGGATCATGTGAGTATGAGTAACTTATGTAAGGTTTATGTGTCATGCATTATAGATAAATTTTGGTTCTTTTCTTTGATTCCCCGATCCTTATGCTCTTTTCCGTCTCAAGATTCAGAAGATAACAACCTTTTTTTTTGCATGACGACTCCAGTATGTCTCGTGTGACCGTTTTTTCGAGGCGAAGCAAAATCTGTTGTTTAAAATGATTACCCTCCTTATTATTTTTCACACACTCATATATCTAGAGAATCAAACGAGTTCCCGTGTATATATTTTTCAAATGTCAAAATATTTAAAATATTGAGAATCAAACGAGTTCCCGTGTATATTTTCAAGTGTCAAAATGTTTAAAATATTTTTATATTTTCACATATTTCAAATTCCAACATTTATTATTATAAAACAAAATTTGAAACAGTAGAACACTCAATAATGAAACTGGATTGGTATATAAAGAGTGTAACGTACAAGATCGAATGACAATATTAGAAAATGTACATTCGTTTAAAAGCAAAACAATTGAGGTAGGGGTTACAATGTGGGGACAAGTATGTTTAATTTAAATGGAGACATAACAAACGCTAGTCATTCTTGTAATTTAAGAATCCTCATAATCAGCTTCCAAAAATAATAATTGCCCCAGTTTGAAGTGCTTGATTTTTTATTTTTTTTATTTTTATTTTTTTATTTTTATCCCTATCTTTTGCATGGACTACTCTTCCAAGTTTCCAATCCACCGGGATGCTCTAATTTTTGCCTAGGTCGCCTTTTCAGGTTTTCAACCTAGCGAGCTCATCACCCTTTTTTAAGCATAATATTTTTTGACTGCATCTGAATTTACTGGAAGTGGAAGGTCATCTCCATCCATTTCTGCGAGTATTAGAGCTCCTCCAGAAAAAGCTTTTTTCACAATATATGGTCCTTCATAATTCGGGGTCCACTTTCCACGAAAATCTTTTTTTATTGGCAATATTTTCTTTAACACCAAGTCCCCTTCTCGAAACTCTCGAGGACGAACTTTTTTCTCGTATGCCTTTTTAAGTCTTTTTTGATATAGCTGGCCGTGACATAATAGAGCTATCATTCTTTTTTCTTCTATGAGATTTAATTGGTCAAATCGTGATTGAACCCACTCCGCCTCTTCCAGTTTTGTTTCCATCAAGACTCTGATTGAGGGAATTTCAACTTCAATGGGAAGTACCGCTTCCATTCCATACACCAATGAGAAAGGAGTTGCCCCTGTTGAGGTACGAACAGAGGTTCTATAGCCATGTAATGCAAAGGGAAGCATTTCATGCCAATCCTTATACGTCTCCACCATCTTTTGTATGATCTTCTTGATATTCTTATTTGCTGCTTCTACAGCTCCATTCATTTTCGGACGATATGGCGAAGAATTATGGTGCTGAATTTTGAAACTATCACACAACTCTTTCATCATTTTGTTATTCAAATTAGTCGCGTTATCAGTGATTATCTTGTTTGGTAAGCCATATCGACAAATCAATTCTCTTTTGATGAATTTGACAACCACACTTCTAGTCACATTGGCATAAGAAGCTGCTTCAACCCATTTTGTGAAGTAATCAATAGCTACCAAGATAAACCGATGACCATTAGAAGCTTTTGGCTCGATGAGTCCAATAACATCCATCCCCCACATTGAAAACGGCCATGGTGATGTTAAAACATTCAAAGAGGTGGGCGGTACATGTACTCTATCAGCATATATTTGACATTTGTGACATTTCTTTACGTGACTAAAACAGTCGGATTCCATGGTCAACCAATAGTAGCCAGCCCTCAAGATTTTTCTTGCCATTGCGTGTCCATTTGCATGAGTTCCAAAAGAACCTTCATGAACCTCTTGAATAATTTTCTCTGCTTCAGCTTGATCCACACATCTGAGGAGAACCATATCATGATTTCTCTTGTAAAGCACATCACCATTTAAGAAGAAGTTCATTGAGAGTCTCCTCAAAACCCTCTTGTCGTTCTCTGAAATACCTGATGGATATTCCCTATTCTTAACATAGGATTTGATATCATAAAACCATGGCTTGCTATCAAGCTCTTCTTCTATCGATAAGCAATATGCTGACTTGTCCTTTTGTTGAATTTTTATGACCGTCACATCCTGACCGACGCTTATTTCAGCCAATTGGTTTTCTTCTCGAGGAATATGGTGAAAAGTGATATGCTCAGAGTTTTCTACCAATTCTTTGATATGTGTATGATACGGAACCAATTTGGAATCTCGAGTTTCCCACTCTCCTTTTGTTTGATGGATAACTAAAGATGAGTCTCCATATACCTCAAGAACTTTTATCTTTGACTCAATGGCTGCTTTAATGCCCATGACACATGCTTCATATTCTGCAATATTGTTTGTGCAATCAAAACACAATCTAGCC
>NC_021162.2:29491191-29492096 GCF_000331145.2 Cicer arietinum | reverse complement strand
CTTCTTTTTCCGTGCGTGGAGCGGGCATTTCTTGTATTGCTCTTACTTTATCTGGATCCACTTCTATCCTTTTTGACCAACGATAAACCCAAGTAACTCGTCTGATCTTACACCAAAAGTGCATTTAGCATGGTTTAAACGGAGTCTGAACTTCCTTAGTCGCACAAACAACTTTTGAAGGTTAATAACATGTTCTTCTTCGGTCCGAGATTTTGCAATCATATCATCCACGTAAACCTCTATTTCCTTATGCATCATGTCATGAAACAAAGTTATGATTGCTCTTTGATAGGTTGCCCCAGCATTCTTCCATCCAAATGGCATCACTTTATAATAGAAAGTCCCCCATTGTGTAATGAATGTAGTTTTCTCCATATCTTCAAGAGCCATCTTGATTTGATTATACCTTGAGAAACCATCCATGAAGGAGAAAAGAGAATATTGAGCAGTGCTATCTACTAGGACATCAATGTGAGGCAAAGGAAAATCATCTTTTGGACTAGCTTTATTTAAATCCCGATAATCAACACACATTCGAATTTTTCCATCTTTCTTTGGAACCGAAACAACGTTAGCAACCCATTGAGGATATTTTGCCACAGCTAAGAAACCAGCATCAAATTGTTTCTTGACTTCTTCTCTAATTTTAATTGGAGCACATTCAGGCTTGAGTGGTAGCTTGTGTTCACCTATGTTAGTATCTAGCCCAGGCATATCCTGATATGACCATGCGAAGACATCTACATAATCAATTAAAAGTTTAACCAACTTTTCTCGCTCACTTTCTTTCATAGACATACCAATTTTAACTTCTTTTTTATCACGCTCAGTCCCTAAATTGATCACCTCAACAGGTTCTTGATAGGGTTGGATTATCTTAGCTTCCTGTTCAATTAAGCTTTCTA
>NC_021162.2:29490650-29491003 GCF_000331145.2 Cicer arietinum | reverse complement strand
AAAGAGAAAAAACAAAACCAGTTGGAGAATTCAAAAATGCATTTATTGATAATAAGTACGGAATTGAAATACATATGCCCTAACTAGTTATCCTTATAGCCTTGGGCAGAGCAAAAGGAGTTAAAAATACATAATTACTTTGAACACGAATTAACAAACACGGGAAACTCGATGATCTTCCAATTGTTGAGATTGGTGTTTGGAGGACAAGGGTACACTTCTACAACAACCACTTGATCAACATATATTATTCCAGCACTTTGAAAGGTTTGACGAATGTCACAAATATGGATCTTTTGTGAATTTGGTACCCGGTTTTCCCAACGAGCTAGCTTGCTTTCTCGTTTTTCCTT
>NC_021162.2:29486949-29487600 GCF_000331145.2 Cicer arietinum | reverse complement strand
TTTAGTCCTTTTAATCCTAATTTTGACATAATTAACAAACATACAATGTTCATACATCATATGATAAATCTAACATTTTAACTGAGCAAGATTTCAGGAACAACAACTCAACCCTACATACTTGAGACAATTCCTTGGAACTCAAGAAATCAACAAATCTACTGAGCAAATCGATTAGGCAATCGATTTCATAAAAAGGGTTGTAAGGAAACATACTGTTTGTGGTTACTCAATCGATTAGGCAATCGACTGGCACAATTAGAAATAAAAATTGTGCAAGTCAGTGGCAACCTGATTTACAGGCTAATCGATTGGCACATCGATTGTGCACATCACAAAGTAAAAACTGATTGAAACAAATCGATTGGGAAAGTCACAGGGACAATCCATTTACTAGGCTAATCGATTGGCAAATCGATTGCTTAAGTAATATTTCAAAAGTAACATGACCGGTGACAAACACAATCGATTGGACAATCTATTGTGAGAATTTCAATCATTCTCTCAAAACTGATCATAACACTTGAATATACTTCAGAACACTGAAGAACTCTTAAGAACACTTTGTTAACATTCTGATATTGCCTTTTTCAGATCAAAACAAAAAGATTATCCATAATCATTAAGAGAGCTGAAAAAGAATTCTTGAGA
>NC_021162.2:29485459-29486836 GCF_000331145.2 Cicer arietinum | reverse complement strand
GAAAAATCCAGCTAGAAACTGGTGGCGATATTCTTGGGTGAGAGGCCTCATCAAGAAGGAGCTGAACTTGATCTTGTGTGAGTCTGCCGAGTGACTGCAAGGATCAAGGGGTTAAGCAATAGGAAAGAATTCGAGTTAGATAGATAGGTTTCGAGGAAACTAGACAATCGGTAAACAATTCTCAATTCTTTCTATTGGAGATAAACCTTGGTGCATTCTATCCCTTATCCTTTTACGTTTAATTGTTAATGTTGTATGCTATGCTATAATTCTGCTTTGTATGAAATATTGTGTTAATTTGATAACTACTGTCATATTCTGTAATTACGAGGTCATAATAATCAACAATTGGTATCAGAGCCTAACTTTTTTAGAGGTAAAACTCATAAAAGGAACATGGCCTCAGTTGATTTTCTAGGAGAAGGTGCTTCACTTGCAAGGCCCCCAGCCTTCAATGGAACCGCATACATGTATTGGAAACATAGGATGCTGATATATTTGGAAGCCAGTGGTATTGATATTCTAGATGCTGTTGAAAATGGACCCTACATACCTAAAATTGCTGGAACAAATGATTTGATGATTCCCAAGCCCAGAGCTGAATGGTCTGAGGACGATAAAAAGAAGGTAGGTTATAATGCTAAAGCTAAGAATTTATAACATCTGCTTTGTGTGCAGAAGAATTCTTTAGGGTATCAAACTGTAAATCAGCAAAGGAAATGTGGGACATTCTTCAAGAAACACATGAAGGCACCACATACGTGAAAAGAGCTCGTGTAAATACACTCATGCACGAATACGAATTGTTTAGCATGAAGAAAGATGAATTTATAAGTGATCTACAGACAAGGTTTACACACGTTATAAACAACCTTCATGCCCTGGGAAAACAGGTGGAGAATGAACAGCAAATCGGAAAGATCATGAGGTGTCTAACCAGAGAATGGCAACCCAAAATAACTGCTATTGCTGAATCGAAAGATCTGGCAAAAATGACCACTGCAACACTGTTTGGAAAGCTCAGGGAGCACGAAATGGAGTTGCATAGACTAGATGAGTCAGAGCAAGATAGCAGGAAAAAGAAAGGACTGTCTTTGAAAGCCCAAACGCATCAATCAAAAACTGAACAAGACAGTTGCTCAGATGAATCAAGCAGTGAGACTGATGAAGAGCCTGAGATTGGTTTACTTGTCAAAAAGTTTAAGAAATTTCTGAAAAAGAAAGACAACAAATTCAGAAAGCCATCCAGTTCTAAGACTAGTGACAACAAGACAATCACATGTTATGAGTGTGGCAAAACAGGTCACATAAAGTCGGAGTGTTACAAGTTGCAGAACAAAAATAGAGCTACAAAAACTAAAGGCAAGGAACCAGTCA
>NC_021162.2:29484549-29485378 GCF_000331145.2 Cicer arietinum | reverse complement strand
TAATCCATCTTATGATGAACTGCAAGAAGCTTTCAATGAACTGCATGATGAGTATGTGAATTCTATTAAACAGTTGATAAGTACAAAGAAAATGTTTGAGCAAATGAAAAATGATCATAAAGAAATGGAAAATTTGTATGAACAACTGAAAAAGGATTCACATGACAAATCTGCAAGATGCATTGAACTTGAAAAAAATGTTGCATCATTAAAATCTGATTTATTGAAGTTTGCTAGTAGTGAAGATAAACTGAATGTCATACTTAGCAATCAAAGACATGTTAATGAAAAATCTGGTTTAGGATATAAACCCAATATGCATGTTAAAAGGAATAACACTAGATATGGTATTGGTTATATGCAAACCAGAAATGTCAAACATAGTCAGAAATCTGCTATTTCAAAGAATATGTATGACATCTTTACTAAACCAAACAAACATTCATCCTTTGATGGTAAATGTTATTTCTGTTGCAGAAAGGGACATTTTGTTTCAAATTGCAAATTTAAAAAACTAGCCAATAGAGGATGGAAGCAAGTTTGGATTGCAAAGAAATCTGTTTTTGACACTAACCTTCCAAGACCCAATTTAAATTGGGGACCTAAAATAAAATTCTGATTGTATGTTGCAGGTGTGCTTGACATCCACTAAGTATTCTTGGTATTTAGATAGCGGATGCTCAAAGCACATGACAGGAGACAAATCCAAATTCATGTCCTTGACATTAAAGGAAGGAGGTTTTGTCAAATATGGTGACAACAATAGAGGAAAAATTATTGGAATTGGTGACATAGGCAATGAGTCAACTGCAGTAATAAAAAATGTCTT
>NC_021162.2:29484053-29484518 GCF_000331145.2 Cicer arietinum | reverse complement strand
TTCCAGGTAAGTTTTTCATCACAATCTTGTATTATTGAGCATAAAGATGACAAACACATAAAGTTATATGTTAGACTTTAATTCTTTGTCAAGTACTATATGTTGCTTGTTATCTAATTCAGATGAGACTTGGTTATGGCATAAACGTATAGCGCATATTCATATAGATCATTTGAATAGACTGGTTAGCAAACAGCTAGTTATAGGTCTCCCTAACAAGAAGTTTACTAAGGATAGACTTTGTGACTCCTGTGAGAGAAGCAAACTGGTTAAGACTTCCTTTCCCTCTATAGATATGGTCAAAACCAATAGGGTTTTGCAGTTAGTACACATGGAGCTTTTTGGACCTGCTCAAGTGAAGAGCTTTGGAGGTAACCTTTATGGATATGTGTTGGTTGATGACTATTCCAGGTTCACATGGACATATTTTCTGGCTCACAAGAGTGAGGCATTCTCAACTTTTAA
>NC_021162.2:29480329-29483343 GCF_000331145.2 Cicer arietinum | reverse complement strand
AAACCACCCTTTAGACAACGTTATAGGCGATATCTCTAAAGGTGTTGCAACTAGGAGAAGCCTTAGTCAGTTCTGTAACTTTACAGCCTTTGTGTCTCAGATTGAACCTAAGAACATTAAGGAAGCCCTGTTAGATAGTGAGTGGATACTTGCTATGCAAGAGGAGTTAAACCAGTTTGAGAGAAACAAGGTGTGGAGTCTAGTACCTAAACCAGAAGGTAGTAAGCACATCATAGGAACCAAATGGGTGTTCAGAAACAAGTTGGATGAGAATGGAGTTATAACCAGAAACAAAGCTAGACTAGTAGCCAAGGGTTATAGTCAAGAGGAAGGAATAGATTTTGATGAAACCTATGCCCCTGTAGCTAGGTTAGAAGCCATTAGAATCCTTCTTGCTTATGCTTGTATAATGGACTTTAATCTTTATCAAATGGATGTGAAAAGTGCCTTTCTCAATGGTGACCTTCAAGAGGAAGTTTTTGTTAGCCAAACACCTGGTTTTGAAAATCCTGATTTTCCTAATCATGTGTATAAGCTCTCAAAGGCCCTCTATGGGTTAAAACAAGCTCCAAGAGCTTGGTATGAGAAGCTCAGCAATTTCCTTATTCAACAAAACTTTTTAAGAGGAAATGTTGACAAGACCCTTTTCACAAAAACTACTGGAAATGATATCTTGCTTGTCCAAGTATATGTTGATGATATAATATTTGGATCTACTAACAATAAGTTGTGCAAAGATTTTGAAAATTTAATGAAAAGAAAATTTGAAATGTCAATGATGGGTGAACTATCTTATTTCTTGGGATTTCAAATAAACCAAAGCAAGCAAGGCATTTTCATTAGTCAAACTAAATACTCTCATGATTTGATAAAGAAATTTAGTTTTGAAAACCTTAAGTCCATTGATACTCCCATGAATCAAGGAAATTACTTAGACAGAGATGAGAAAGGTAAACCTGTAG
The DNA here is from genome assembly GCF_000331145.2 of Cicer arietinum. Lineage (NCBI taxonomy): Eukaryota > Viridiplantae > Streptophyta > Magnoliopsida > Fabales > Fabaceae > Cicer > Cicer arietinum. The sequence continues at coordinate 29,482,381 of NC_021162.2, read as the reverse complement.
ATGTTACTAGGTTTCGGGGTATGATAGGATCTTTGCTCTATCTTACAGCAAGCAGGCCAGACATCATGTTCAGTGTTTGTATGTGTGCAAGGTACCAATCAAATCCTAAGGAATCTCACCTGAGTGCAGTTAAGAGGATTTTCAGATATCTAGTAGGAACTAAGAGTCTAGGCTTGTGGTATCCAAAGGGATCAACCTGTACCTTAGTTGGTTACTCAGATTCAGACTTTGCCGGATGCAAACTAGACAGGAAAAGCACCTCAGGAACTTGTCATTTGCTTGGAAACTCTCTTGTGTAATGGTTTAGCAAGAAACAGACTAGCATTGCTCTTTCAACTGCTGAAGCTGAATACATTGCAGCTGGGAGCTGCTGTGCTCAGATTCTTTGGATGAAACAACACTTATTGGATTTTGGTGTTGACTTGGGAACAGTACCTATTATGTGTGATAACACAAGTGCAATAAGTATTACTAAGAATCCAGTGATGCACTCCAGGACCAAGCACATTGAAGTAAGACATCATTTTATAAGGGATCACTTTCAAAATGGAATCATTAAGCTTGAGTATGTTAACGCAGCTGAATAGCTGGCTGACATCTTCACCAAAGCTTTACCAAGAGAACGTTTCCTGCATATAAGGATGAAACTAGGGATCATTGATCCTAGTAAGGTATGATCTTTGAATCCTTTCACAGGACACTTCTGGTGCTTGCAGTGTTTTCCAGTTAAATCAATTGGGTAATCGATTACCAGCCTGGTATATATAGTTTACAAAATCGATTTGGAAATCGATTGCTTTGGCCCCAGACTTCAAAGTTCAGAAATTTTTTTTTAACCTTGCCCGAGCGTCGATTGGGAAATCGACTAGTTCACCTTTCAACTTTAAAACAATCGATTTGGACATCGATTGAGTAAATCTGGAAATCGACTTGGGATTTACTAGCCGTTGAATGCAACAACTACTAAATCGATTGACATTACCCAGCAACGGTAACATAATCGATTGGGCAATCGATTTACACATTTAAGGGTTTAAATAGGAACAGTTATCAATCGATTTCTGCACTTCAGTTCTCCAGATTTCACTATTTTCTCTGCTTCATCTCTTTGCTCTGTCTCTGCAATTGTTCTCTGTTACTATCTACATTCAAACTACGTCTACTTACGATTATGTCACGAGTTAAACAAACCCAAACACGCACCCCCTCACCATCATCTTCATCCAGTGGAACCCCTTCACCACCACCTACTTTAACCAAAAGAGTACCCATTCCTACACATAAGATTCTTGCCAAGGATAAAGGCAAGGCACCTGCTGTTAATCAAGAGAAAACCAAAAAGAGAAAGGAACCACCAACTGAAAAGCTCATGGCTGACGCCATGAAGGAAATCTCACAAAAGAAGAAGAAGAAGAAACCAGTCTCTTCACCCCCACCTAAGAAAGCTCCTGCATCTAAGGAAAAAGATGTAGAATCTACCATTCCATCAGACTTTCTAAAGAGAAAAATCCATGAGGCAAGAACTCTGGATTTTGCATATTTTGATGCAAACGGTTATACTTTCCAAAACCACTTAAGATTTCACGGTCTTGAGAGCTTTCTCTCCTCTACTCTTGATAGTTATCCAAGATTAATAAGGGAATTTTACTCAACGTTCAAGCTGACTGAAGACGGCTTCAAGGCTCAGGTTAAAGGGAAAAGGATTTCTATGTCCTTTGAAGATTTTTCTATTTTATCAGGATTACCATTTCACGGAACTTCAATAGACGGCAGTTCAGAGGCTGATACTGCTGACGAAGGATGGGAAGAATCGTTTAACAGGCATACTGCTGTTAAAGACCTGATGATTGATGGCTTTGTTGAAACCATTTCACTGCCTATCAGTCAAATGAAGGTCCAACATCGAATGCTGATGTATACGTTGACCCGAATGGTTGTACCACGATCCGGTAACCATGCAGTAGTCCAAAAGTTGGATATACTACTGCTATGGGGATTGTCAAAGGAGCTCAGGATGAGCTGGGCATGGATTGTGCTAAGGCACATGCTGGA
>NC_021162.2:29474556-29479710 GCF_000331145.2 Cicer arietinum | reverse complement strand
GGTCGTCAAGCAACAGAGGAACCTAACCCAACTCCCCTAGATCATCCTGCAACTCACGTTGAGGAGACACCTGCTGAGGGTAATACAACGGCCTCTGCCTCTCCCTTAGATAATAGTGAGGACCAGCCCAGTTTAGGAGATTAGGAGTTTAGGATCTATGTTGTTTTGTAATGACTTGGTGTATTCATTTCTTCTATATATATAATGCACTAGAACGTTTATTCCATTACTCTCTGAAATCATTTGCCATAATCTTTTAATATGCTCATTTATTGATCTGATACACTGTTTTCTAATTTCAACCCCCAGTGCTTATGTTTATTAACATAGGGGAGGAAATTTTTTCTGCCTTTTTGCATTAACTGACAAAAGGGGAGAAAAATTATAACTTGCTTATGACTGTTGCATAATACTCTGATGACTGATAATGAAATATTAAAATGCTCTGATTTTGTTAAATAGCATGTGTACTGTTATGCTCTGATCTGATTTTCTGATTTTATGATCTGACAATGGTACATATGATGCTATGAAATGTTGTTAACATTATGTCTTGAAATGCTCAACTCAAGTTAAAATTGTATGCTTGTCACTTATGCAAAAAGGGGGAGATTGTTGGACTTTAGTCCTCTTAATCCTAATTTTGACATAATTAACAAACATACAATGTTCATACATCATATGATAAATCTAACATTTTAACTGAGCAAGATTTCAGGAACAACAAATCAACCCTACATACTTGAGACAATTGCTTGGAACTCAAGAAATCAACAAAAGTTGGAATAGTTACTGAGCAAATCGATTAGGCAATCGATTTCGTAAAAGGGTTGTAAGGAAACATACTGTTTGTGGTTACACAATCGATTAGGCAATCGACTGGCACAATCAGTAATAAAAATTGTGCAAGTCAGAGGCAACCTGATTTGTATGCTAATCGATTGGCACATCGACTGTGCAAATCACAAAGACAAACAACTGATTGAATAAATCGATTGAGTAATCGATTGGGCAAGTCACAGGGCCAATCCATTTACTAGACTAATCGATTGACAAATCGATGTCGTAAATAATATTTCAAAAGTAACATGGCATGTGACAAACACAATCGATTGGACAATCTATTGTGAGAATTTCAATCATGTTAAGTTTGGTATCAATCGATTGGGAAATCGATTGAACTAAACAACTAGTAAGAACTTTTCAGAAAAATACTACCAAATCGATTGGCACTCCGATTAACATGAAATTAGCTAAGTTCCTGTTTTAAACACAATCGATTGGGAAATCGATTGAAACAAATATTTTGAAATCACAGTGAACTCTCAGTTTGTGGCCAAATCGATTATGTGTATTTGTGAATCGATTATGTGACTTAGTAAATCGATTAGGTAATCGATTGGTGTGACTTTATTATTGGAAAAAAACACCTAACATCGATTATGCAATCGATTCATATAAGTCTGCACATAATTTACTAAAAAGAGTTTTTAAAAGAATCGATTGGGAAATCGATTAGTTTATGTAGTTTCAAGATTCAAGAAAAACAAGACTCGCGATAATCGATTGGCAAATCGATTAGGCCTGTTTTATCACTTTAATGAATCGATTGGTAAATCGATTTATTAGTTGTTTTTCAGAAACTATATAAACAGTTTTCAATCATTCTCTCAAAACTGATCATAACACTTGAATATACTTCAGAACTCTTAAGAACACTTTGTTAACATTATGATATTGTCTTTTTCAGATCAAGACCAAAAAGATTATCCATAATCATTAAGAGAGCTGAAAAAGTATTCTTGAGAGAAAAAGACAATGATCTCCTAAACAATCATTGAACAACCAGATTCTTGTGAGATACATTGATCAAGATTGAAGACAAACTTTGTACTTCTTTTATTTTGTTTGTAACAAATACTCTGTAAAGAAACGATTGTGAAAAATCCAGCTAGAAACTGGTGGCGATCTTCTTGGGTGAGAGGTCTCATCAAGAAGGAGCCGTACTTGATTTTGTGTGAGTCTGTCGAGTGACTGCAAGGATCAAGGGGTTAAGCAATAGGAAAGAATTCGAGTTAGATAGATAGGTTTCGAGGAAACTGGACAATCTGTAAACAAGTCTCAATTCTTTCTATTGGAGAAAAAGCTGAAATCCAGTTGGATTGTCAGGACTGGATGTAGTTTGTCTTATTGACAACTGAACCAGGATAAACCTTGGTACATTCTATCCCTTATCCTTTTACGTTTAATTGTTAATCTTGTATGTTATGCTATAATTCCGTTGTGTATGAAATATTGTGTTAATTTGATAACTACTGTCATATTCTGTAATTACGAGGTCATAATAATCAACAGCTTCCAGAATTCGATCAACTTTTTCTTTCAGTTGGTTGACATCCGCTCTTATCACCTCTTGGTTTTGCTCGAGTTCATCCATGATCTTGGAATTCGCACGCGTTCGATAAGGGTGTCAGGGAAACAGCTTTGTTGATTTTTTTTCTGCGATTTCTTTTTTATTTTAAATAAATAAAAATAAAAATAATAAAAAATTAAAAATTAAAAATAAAATTGAAAATAAAAATTCTATGAGTATTAAAATATGAATGTGATGGAAATGAAATCAATTAGTGACTTATGATAGTTGGATATTGGGGAATCATACGCCTTAGGCAAGAACAAATTATTAGTGAAGAAAATATGAGGACTAGAAATCAAAATAGAAAATCATTCATTGATAAGAAAAAGAGTACATCATATTCAAATTAAAAAACTACATTGACTATGGGATTTCAATCTTCTATTCTAATAGGACAACCAATCTTTTCCTCCAATTCTTCTATCAAATTTTTGCAATATTCAACAAACTTGTAGACTTTGACTGGAGTATTCAACGGATGCATTACCACATCAATCTCTCTTAGATGCTTTGGAATTTTTAAGACTGCTTGATTAGCTAGCATTGCCAATTTTGAAAAGCAGTCTTTCCAGTGTCTTCCTTTATCTTCCAGCTCTTTATAGATCTCTTGGTTCTTCAATTGCCCAAGCAACACCATGAAACGCTCCTCCCAGTATATGGTTTCATCCTTCAAGTCATTATATATCTTTTCTTGATGATCAATGTAATTCTTCAACTCACTAGAAGCTTCCATCTCTGCTTTTAGTGCATCTTGGTGTTTTGAGAGTAATTCTTCGATTTCTTCCTTCTGTTGCCTCTCATTCCTTACTTGACTCTCATATTTATCTGCCATTTCTTTTAGTTGTTTCTTTAAATCTTCAAACTCCATTTGTATGTTCTTCTCAGAGCTTGTTGATTTTGTCCACAACTGCTTCCACATATAGGCTTCTTCAATAACTGCATTCCTTTCTTGTTTTCGCACATCTAACTCTTCATTTGCACCTCTCAAACAATCTTGTATGTCAAGTTTATTTCCTTTTTCAATTTTGAACCTCTTGTTGCTTCTTTCGATAAATTGACTTTTACATGTGTTTTCTGATCGTAAGTTCTCATTCTCTTGGGTGACTTTTTCTAATTTTGCTTGCAGCTCTTTTTTCTCCTCTTCAGATTTTAGCAAAGATGCTTTGAGCTCTTCTATCTCTTCATTTGCAACAAGAATAGGTTCAGGCATTTCCTGATCATTTGAGGGTGTACTGTGGAAAGGCAGCTTGATTTCTTGGACTCTATTTTTTACCCATTGTTGATAGGGTTCTTTTGTGCTGCAACTTCTGCATCCAAGTGCTTTTCCTTTTCTGATGATCTTTTCCCAAGCTCGACTTATCCTTCGCAACATCGGTGGGTCTACTATACCCGTATTGTGCAAAATAAAAGCTTCCAATGACTTATCATCTGGTTTTTCCAACATAGGGTAGCCAAGCTGTCTCAAAGCTACCGTCGGATTGTAATTAATACATCCTTTGGTTCCCATGAGAGGCACATTTGGGAAATCTCCGCATTGACATATTACTTCCTCTACCCCTTGTTGTCTGTGATACCATGAAATTGTGTCTCCAGTAAGGCTAGCTATACTTTGAGCCCATTCACGATTATCTTTAATTCCAATATGATACCCTTTCTTGAACATATGAGACATAAACCAGATATACAGCACTGGAGCACAACACAAAATTGTTCCCCTTTTCTTCTCATGTCGCATATGTAGAGAGTAGTATACATCAGCAAGTATCGCGAGAACTGGGTTTTGCTTATGTTTGTTAAAAGATAAGAAGACATTGATAGCAGCAAAATCAACAAAATTATCAAGGTTTGGGAATAAAACAATACCATAGATGATTAGAGCCAAAACATCTATAAAACATATTTGTGAAAGAAACTCTTTTGTTGTATAGTTTTTATTTGATTGCTGATGTCTCTTAAACTTTTCAAATCAGGTTGTTTGAATTTTAAAAGTAAAGTTTTCTTTTTATCCCATTGTCCACTTTAATTTACATGTGACTAAGGTCTTTATGATTCCCCAACAATCCTAAAAATTGATGCAAGATGCCAATTTATTTTTCAAAAGAAACAATGTTATGAGATATGGATGCAATTATGCAGAATGACTGTTGTGAATATATAACATTTTGAATGAATGTATTATGTGTTTTTTGCTTATATGGATATTCTTATAATGAAAAGGGTCTATTGGCTTATGTAGTGAAACTCTCACAATGGTGGCTCTATAGTTCTAAACACGGTCCCTAGAGCCAATAATCTCATTTTGGAATATTGTCAACAACAATAGGTAAACTATTTGGAGTGACAATACCCTCAACAAGATCAAACTCTAGGTGAGATTTTCATGCTAACCAAACAGGATGTACATCCAGAAGGCTACCACTACACAACCTCGAAACTAAACTTAAAATTTGTTCAAACCCGGGTGTAAGGTTCCACTCATAAGTGTGTGTCTTAATAAAAGTGTAGGGTGTAGAATAAGTATGATTCAATAACCCCATAATGATAATAAAACATATAATAAATAATAAATAAATAAATAGATAAATAAATAAATACATGAATAAATAAATAAATAAAAATGATCTACAAGCTTAAAAAAATATTATAATATCAACTAATTTATTATAAAAATAAATAAAAAAAAAAGAAAAACAAACAAAAATAATAATAAAAAAGTTAAGAATTATGCACAATTAATT
>NC_021162.2:29403015-29474527 GCF_000331145.2 Cicer arietinum | reverse complement strand
TTTATTGTTCACAATTTTTAAATTGAGTTTCAAAACCACCAAGTAGTACAACTTGTGTTTTAACAACTCAGAGATAAAAAAGAGTTACATCTAATAAATAGGTCAATTTTAGATTAGTTCATTAAAATAAATAAATGAATGAATAAATTAATAAAATAAAATAAATAACTTAAATAAAGAGAGTTTTAGAACTATCAAGTTGTACCACTTGTATCCTAACAACTCAAAGGTTAAAAAGATGTCACATCTAATTAATCTTTAACATAATATTTATTTGTATTTTTATGATGAAACTGATATTTAATTATGAAGAAAATTAAACCTTTTTTTAAAATAAAAAAAAGTAAAATGAATAGATTTAAATGGATTGAGATTAGTAAAATTAAATGAGTTGTTACATCTAATAAATAGGTCAATTTTAGATTAGTTCATTAAAATAAATAAATGAATGAATAAATTAATAAAATAAAATAAATAACTTAAATAAAGAGAGTTTTAGAACTATCAAGTTGTACCACTTGTATCCTAACAACTCAAAGATTAAAAAGATGTCACATCTAATTAATCTTTAACATAATATTTATTTGTATTTTTATGATGAAACTGATATTTAATTATGAAGAAAATTAAACCTTTTTTTAAAATAAAAAAAAGTAAAATGAATAGATTTAAATGGATTGAGATTAGTAAAATTTAAATGAGTTGAGATTAGTAAAATTTAAATGGGTTGAGATTAGTAAAATAAAAAGAATGAATTTAAATGGACTGAGTTGCATATGGGCTTAGATTAAAATGAATAGTAGTAAGGAGCCCCAAACCCAAACCAACTTAAACAAAAAAGCAGAAAACCCTAATTTAGAGGGGGGAGCGGCCGCTTTGGGAAACAGAAACAAACCAACAAGAAAACATTGTCTTCTTCCTTGTTCCATTCTCTGTTTTGAAAATAGAAGAAAAAATATGGATGGATGCATCAATCGAACAAAAGGAAAATGAAGAGGAACACGAAAATAGTGATGGCGGCCATAACGCCAACGATGACCTTTACACCAACGGCGGCCTTAGCGCCAACGGCGACAACAACTTCGGCGATGGTGACGGTGCCGACGACGACAATGGCAACCACGAAGAAGACAACATCAGGTTCAGATTTTTAATTGTTTTCGTTCATTAAATAAAAAAATTTACATTTTTTAAATAAAAGAGTGATGTTGATGATGATGATAAATAGCAAGATACATATTGTACATGAAGAAAAAAAAGATACCTTAATCTTTTTGTTCTGCAAATGTGTACCAAGACTGATTTTAAAAAATTATGTTTTTATGTTTCTCAAAATAGTTACAGCAAAGGTCAATGACACTGCATCTGAAACAGAAAGGCAGCAACAAAACAGAGCCAAACACTGCATCAGAAACATAGAGGCAACAACAGCAACAAAACAGAGCCAAAGGCTTAATTTGATAAAGTTTGACCTAATTTTTATTGTAATTTAATTTGGTTTTATTTTTGGTTGTAATTTGATTGTAAATGTAATTTGATTTAATTTTAGAATTGTAATTGTAAACTGATTTGGTATTGTAAATTGATGAGCCTAATTACTTTATTTCCCTTTTTAATATATGTTTCCTTTTTGATTTATTTTTAAATAAATTGGACAAAATTAGGGTACTACAAAATTATTTTAAAATATATGTGGAGAAATTTTGTGACTAATTTTCGTTATATGGGTGTTTTCTATGATGTGCTAATTTTGTACATATGTGACTGAGGAAGTGATATGAATAACAAATATTATATTTTATTAATTTATATATTTTTCTATAAATAATAGTATTTTAGTGTACATATTTTAGAGTTGAATATTTTAGAAAAGTTTAATAAATGAGTGTGGGCAAATATTATTATTTTAATGTGAGAATTTTAGAGAGCAATACTTTAATTATGGATGAATAGAAAAAGTAATTAATTTGTTTGGACACTTTAAAAATAAATAAAATACAGTTTGGGATATTCCACTTTTTGCAGCTCTCATTGTTGTTTGCTTCTACTATTGTTTCGTTTGGGTTGTTTACTTTATACACTCCAGTTTTGAGTCCTTGCTATGCGCACCCTTCCATCTACATTTAAAAAAAGGATAAAAATAAAAATAAAATTGCCAAAGAACTAACGCTAAAATGCATGGTGAATAACGCAAGCAACTATACTCAAAGAAAACCTTTTTCTCTCAAATTTCCTCCAACCAATTCTTTGCCATCTCAAATTTGGCCCGATTCCGGTCACCATGTTTGTTGTCTCAAAAATCTGACATTATTTTTGAATTCCTCTTGTCGAAACCTTCAAGAAACACTACTCATTTGCATTTTTCGTTGAAGTTGACGTCGGACCCTTCATGTGCTCTGACGAGTCGGTGAGACATTTTCTGCAGTTTTCTTCTCGTCGTTTTGACTCCATTTTTGCTCAAAAAATTATTATCAATTATTTATTTTTTATTTTTATGCTCCGCATAATTTTTCAGTCCCGTGTCGATCTTTGGATTCGTGCTTTACGTTGTCAACTGCAGTTGTCGTTGAAAACTCTCATTGACTTCTGGGTTTGATAAACGGGAAAACCGTATTTCCCAACGAATCATCAATGGCTTGCTACGTACGGCTATAGCCCTTTGAGAGATAAATTGATTAATGTGAAATATGAGAATTGTGAGATTAAAATGTGAAATTAGAAATGTTTATAACGTGTTGATTGATTTAATTCTTGATAATTGTGTGGTAGTTGATATTTGCCATTATTGTGATGTTGGATGTCGAATGAAATTATGTGCATATGTTTGATTATATAAATTAATATGATGTGATGATAAAAGATGGATGCATGGTATGATATATGTTTATGTGATGATAATGATAATTTTTGATTGATGATAGGGATATTATAAAATTATGATGAGTTTATATGATGATAATGTATGATTAATGACGTTATAAAATTGTAATGAGATAGTGATGATTGATGAAATAGTGATGATTCCTAAAGATGACGCCCTTAATGGAGTAGTATAAGCTAACGAGGAGAGAAAATAAATATTGAGAATTTGCGAATTGAAGATTATTTTGTCATCATATAGGTAGGGCCTGACAAGCTTAGTGATTCCGGGGAAGTGCAACTGAATGAGCCTAATCATTGTGGTCTCCTGTCGAGCCTTAAGGCAAGATTGTTAGACCTTGGAGGTATTCGGGTGGGGAATTCCTAGGTGACTTGGAGGTAGCAATCCAAATGTCGGGAGCTACCACGCAACACATGTTTACCTCGATTGTCACGTATATGTGTGTCTCGGGTAAAGTTGAGGGGATCTATGAGGACATGGCCAATTTGAATTGTCCATCCACCGGGATGGTGGCATAGTATCAAGCCTCCTAACCAATTACTTCAGAGTTAGAATCCTACCACATTGTGAAGTAGAGTCTAAGCTCATGCATCACATTGCATTTTCTTGTGATTGTTTTGTTGTGATTAATAAGTATTATGTGTGATAATAATTTATGCGATGATGTGATGTTACAGTGAAGTGTATTGATTTTCTTTTTATTTTGACTATATAATGTGATGTTTTTCCTTGAAGTGTAATGATACAGTTTATTGATGATTAATTGCGTGTTCCTCTTATTTATATTATACTATCAACATGATTTGAAAACTCACCTCCTTCGTTGTTTGTGTTTGACTGGTTGGCCCTGCCGTTTGGGAAATCACAGTTATTACAGGTTAATGAGTCTCGAAGTTCAAGTTTAAAACTCACCTCCTTCGTTGTTTGTGTTTGACTGGCTTGGCCCTGCGTTTGCGAAATCGCAATTATTACAGGTTAATGAGTCTTGAAGTTCAAGTTTGGGAGAAACCCTGCTCTAATAGGTGATACCGGGAATTAAAAGTTGTAATGTGTATTTTACTTATGTTATTACAAATGACTTTTTATATGAAAACCTTAGTACGAGTAAGTCTTGGAAATTAAATCAAGAAATTCCAGTTAAATCAAGTTCATTGATATTGCACTGTTTTAATTGAGGAACAAAGTTGAATTGTTACATGTGTATTTAGAGAAACATGATATCCTAAATTAGATATAAAAGTTTTTATTCTCTTTAACAAATTTTCTTTATCCGCTGCGAGTTTTCTTCAAATAATTTAGTATAAATTATTATAAATGTTATTTTGGGGTTTAGGGTGTCACATATGTTACTTCTTTATTTATTTATTTATTTAAATAAAACAAACAATTATCAAAACTATTGTTTTTAACACTTTTGTTTTTTTTTAAATACAATTTTATTATTAAAATATTACTAATAATTCAAAAATAATATTTTATCAAATAAAGTGATTGAAGTAATTAATTTTTAAAATACATTAATAACAAAAACTCTCATATTCCAAATAATCACTATCACAATACTTATTTTTAAAAATACTCACGTTATAATAATACTCTCATTAGAGAATATTTAAAATTATAAAATAAATAAATATAACAATAATATTTTATGTTAATTACTAAACCATAATAAATATATATATGAAATCACAATTCCAAAATAAGTATATAAAAATTAAAGGAAATCAAACATAATATTACTACGATCTTCAGATAATTATTTGTAAAATTAATAATTAAAATTAGATATATTTAGAAATAATGAAATATAATTAAGTGCACATTTAATAATAGTCAAACACATAAGAAAATATCATATTAATTACCAACTCACATATACACGTAAAATCACATAAAATCTTTTTCTTTAAATTATATATTACACTAAATACAATTATTTTTTAAAAAAGTATATCAAATAATAAAACATAATATTTATTATTTATATCGCTCATGTAATCTAGTATTTATAAAACTAGCACATCACAACAATCACCTATATAATGAAAATTAATCACAAAGTTTATTAACATATATTTTATAATAATTTTAACATCAAATTAATTATTTAAAATCCTATTTAATTAATAAAATAGTTTATCATAAAATTTAAGGTGTTACAACTTTGATGTTATAATATGGTACTATTTACTTAAATATTTTGATACATTGTAATGTGATTATGATACGGTATATTATGATTGTTTGCGTGTTCTTCATACTTATATTATACTATTAACATGATTTCGAAACCCACCTCCTTCGTTGTTTGTGTTTGACTGACTTGGCCCTGTGACACCCTAAACCCCAAAAAAGTTATTATTTCTATTTCCTTATTTTCTAAACAATGAAATTATTTTTAAACAAATAAATATAAACTTTCAAACATTTTTTTAAGGTAAAGAGCATCACATAATCATAAACATGTCAAATAAATCCAAAGGTTCCATCAGGATTAACAACTTGAAATCACAATATCAGACAACAAAATCTTTTTTGAGGTACTCATACTTTTGTTTAATATTAAGTGCGAATGTAGTCCGAACCCGATGTCACTATCAGAGCGGGAATTCCCAAAATAAAAATGCTCAAAATAACATCAACACAATGCATAATAATAAGGGTCTCCAAGACATGATGGCCTCCGCCTCTCCGATGGTACTAGTCATCACCTGCAACTTACAACTCGTCTGAGTCCATCGCAAACGCCAAACACAAACAACGAGGGGTGAGTATCGAAATTATGTAACAGTATAAAATACACGAGGAGAACACACAAGCAATCAAATTATCACAACCTCAAAAGTAGTCAAGTGTATAATATCAACGGTTCATTAAATTCATTCACAATAAGACAATCACAATCATGAAATGCTATGCATGTCCTATACTCTATACTTCATCATTTGGTACCATTCTACTTTGAAGTACTTGGTTAGGATGCCTGATACTATGCCACTACAAGAGTGGACAGACAATTCATGAATGGCCAAGTCCTCATAGATCCCCTCAACTCAACCCGAGACACATATACGCGACGGTCAGGGTACTCTTGTGTTGCACGATAGCTCCCGACCTTAGGGAATAACCCACTAATCCACTTAGGAATTCCCCACTAGAGGTACCCCCAAGGTCTATCAGTCTTACCTTACAGTTCGACTGTAGCCCTCCATGATCAAGCTCATTCAGTTGTACTTCCCTGAATCACTAGGTTTGTCAGACCCTCCCTATATGATGACAAAATAATCCTAACTCCAAAATCTACAACACATATCTCAGACTTACTTGATCATCACAACTCAATAAGTTTTAATTTGACTTCACAATATTCATCATTATATATCTTTATCAGTCAATCACAATAAAATCACAATATTTGGTTTACACTACTCATAATACACAATCCAGTTTCATCAATCACATAATAAGGAATTCAATAGGTGGCACATTCTAGTAATGTCACAAATTCAGTCAAGTAGTAAGGACACTCCAGTACATATCATTCACACAGTAACAATCAACATAATATTCATAAAATCAGACGACATACAATCTTGATATAAATAATTCACGACAATTCTATAGGTTGCTAAATTATATTTTAGTCCTCACTATTATCATTCACATTTTATTAATTAATTATTATTACTCAATAGGGCTCAACTATACGTAGTAAGTCCCGAATGAACATCTGGGAATTTCAGCATTCCCGTTCATCTCACGTTATTTTATACTCATAAAATCGAACCTCATCTCACCCCTTACCTTGGCTGATGATTTTTCGCAAAGAAGTTGATCCTCTGATTTAGTATGTTGCGTCTTCGTCAACTACCGCCTCTAATAGTCCGCGAAAGAAAATAAAACAACGCAACAACCAAGTACAAATTAATTATTTGCTCCAATGAATAATTAACTTATATATTAATAATACATAAATAAATTATATGCTATTTGTATTATAATCCAAAAATATATTTAATATCATCGAAACATATATATTATTATACTAACCGAAAAAAAATTCTAGTTTTAATTGAAATAAGACAAGATCACATATTTAAATAATTATGGCGTATATTTGTAATTTGGTATTAAAAGTAGAATTAAAGACATCGTTTAGTTAAAAAAATTATTTTCTAGAATAAGACTAGTCTAATTAATCATGACTGAATTGTATGTTATTATAATGATAGTACCATTTTTTTCAATGCCTCTATTTGCTTGTAGAACAACAAAATTTTGATATTGTGCATGTAAACCATAACTACTGCTCTCAGAAATTCCAATAGGTAAAGAAATAATCATTTGAGCAACAAAGGCATATTGATCACGTTAAATAAATCTCCATCAAACCATGAGACAAGTTGAGGAACTATGGTTTTGCACAAGACATTGTTTCACATTGTTTCTCATAGTTAGCTGATCAGCCTATACTGCCTAAATATAAACGTAAGACTTTACATAACAAAGAAAGTCCAAAATATTAGATAAATCAATGCTTAAGCTATGCAGAAAGAATTGTTTTAAAGGGATTTTCCATTTGAAATCACAGTCCCAATATTTTAGTTTTATTGCTTGGAATATGTAGTTCACCACAACAAAACTCTTTATCAAGGTTTCCCCTATACTTTCATCTACATCACAAATATATATCAACAACATATTGGGAAGGCTAACTATGACTACACCTATACTGCCTAGCATTGGTATAATTCGATCAACAACCCTATATTGATATAATTGATGGAATTAGGAAAATATACTCCCTTCTTTTTTTTCAGACCAAATAGTATCAATTGATGAAATTAAGAAAAGTATACCTGTTGTATGGTTATGCTATATTGTAGTGTTGTTGTTAGAACCCAGGGACTGAAACATTGTTGCGGCAGACTTGTTTTCTTTTTTCTTTCCTTCAGCGCATACGCGTAACTTAGGCTAATGATATTTATATATATGTGGTACATACATGTTGACCTATCGGCTAATGTATATATGGTACATGCATATATGGTACGGATCTGTATATACCTATGGCTAATGTATATAAGACTCCAACATTATTATTATTATTAATATTATTAATATTATTATTTAGTTTATATGGAGAATTCAATTTTGGTCCATTAATTCAGTTTATGACTAATACAATTTATAACTTATGCTATTAATAGATATTATTGGCTATTATACGGCTATTTATGGCACAACATCATCATCATTATTATTATTTGTTCGCATTTTTAACGTTGATGTTAAAAGATTAGTGTACCAATACACAAGTTTATTTCTTATTTTTTTATTTATCCAAAATCAATTTAAATAATTATATTTAATATTAATAATTCAATGTAGGAAATTATCACACTACAACAAATACACATATAATATAATTTATTATAATATTATTATTATATATTTATTAAAAATTTGTGGTGTTACATTTCTCCCCTTGTGAAAAAAATTTCGTCTCAAAATTTACCTGGAGAAAACTGTTCGGGATAAGAGTCACCCATTTGACTTTCGACTTCCCACATAGCACTTTCACCAGTAGCACCTCCCCAGACAACCTAAACCAATGAAATTGTCTTACCCCTTAATTCCTTGATCTTTCGGTCCTCAATCCGTAACGGTAAGGTCTCAAAAGTTAGATTCTCTTTTATTTGGACCTTGTCTGACTCAATCACATGTGAAGGATCGAAAACATACTTGCGAAGTTGAGACACATGAAAGACACTGTGAAGATTAGAAAGAGAAGGAGGTAACGCGATATGCCACGTTACCGACACGTTTAAGAATCTGGTAAGGTCCTATAAACCGAGGAGTAAGCTTTCACATTTTTAATGCCCGACCAACCCTAGTTGTTGGAGTAACTCTCAGAAATACATGATCACCTTCTTGAAATTCGAGGTTTTTTCTTCTTTTATCATGGTAACTCTTTTGCCTACTCTGAGATGCTCTCAGCTTTTCCTGAATCATTTTTACTTTATCAGTTGTTTGTTGAACAATCTTAGGTCCTAACAAAAGGTTATCACCCGTCTCAAACCAACACAGAGGGGTCCTACACCTTCTCCCATACAACGCCTCAAAAGGGGCCATTCCAATGCTAGAGTGGAAACTATTGTTATAGGTAAACTCTATAAGTGGCAAAAAGCTATCCCAACTTCCATTTTGTTCCAACACACAAGCTCTCAACAAGTCTTCTAGGGATTGATTGGTTTGCTCAGTCTGACCATCTGTTTGTGGGTGGTAGGCTGAACTCATCCTAAGGTTCGTACCTAAAGCGCTCTGTAAACCTTGCCAAAACATAGAGGTAAACCTAGGGTCTCTGTCGGAGACTATACTTGATGGGATTCCATGCAACTTCACAATTTCCTTTATGTATATTTCAGCTAACCTTTCCATAGAATAAGTTATGTTTATCGGAATAAAGTGAGCAGATTTAGTTAATCTATCCACAATAACCCAAATACTATCGTACCTTTTTGGAGTTCGTGGTAAGCCTACAACAAAGTCCATAGAGATGCTATCCCACTTCCATTCGGGAATACCCAAAGTTTGCATCAAACCTGAAGGTTTTTGGTGTTCTACCTTAGACTTTTACAGGTCAAAGAAGCATACACAAACTCAACAACATCTTTTTTTCATTTTAGGCCACCAAATTATCTTCTTGAGGTCCTTATACATCTTTGTGGCTGCAGGGTGAATACTTAGACAACTTCTATGTCCTTCCTCTAAGATCATCTTTCTTAACTCATCTAAATCGGGTACGCAAATTCTATCCTTGAATCTCAAAATTCCACCCACACCTATTTTAAAATCAGGTTCTCTCCCTTGGTCAATCGATTGTAACTTATCCAAAAGATATAAATCCAATTTCTGATTCTTTTCAATCTCTTCTAATAGTCCACTAGTTACCTTCAACATTCCCAATTTAATGCTTTCTAGTGTCACTTCACAAACTAAACTAAGGTCTCTAAATTGTTCCAACAACTCATCTAAATCGGGTACGCAAATTCTATCCTTGAATCTCAAAATTCCACCCACACCTATTTTAAAATCAGGTTCTCTCCCTTGGTCAATTGATTGTAACTTATCCAAAAGATATAAATCCAATTTCTGATTCTTTTCAATCTCTTCTAATAGTCCACTAGTTACCTTCAACATTCCCAATTTAATGCTTTCTGGTGTCACTTCACAAACTAAACTAAGGTCTCTAAATTGTTCCAACAACTCACTATGCTTAACCATTAAAGCAGACACACTCAAAGTCTTCCTACTCAAGGCATCAACCACTACATTGGCCTTTCCAGGATGATAGTTAAGCTCAAAATCAAAATCTTTAAGAAATTTCATCCACCTACGTTGTCTCATGTTCAACTCCTTCTGGTCAAAAAGATACTTAAGGCTCTTATGGTCACTAAAAACCTCAAATCTAGAACCATATAAATAATGTCTCCACATCTTAAGTATAAAGACAACTATGCTAGTTCTAGGTCATGGGTAGGGTAGTTCCTCTCATGAATCTTCAGTTGCCTAGAAGCATATGCTACCACCTTCCCATCCTGCATAACTACTCCACCTAATCCTGAACCACACGCATCACAATATACTACAAAGGGTTCACTCAGGTCGGGTAATACTAAGATCGGTGCAGAGGTCAATCGTTTTAATAGTTTTATTTCATTATGCTTTCTCGGAAGTGAGGGAATCCTCATAAACTTATATTTTTCCAAAAAAATTTAAATCATAATTTTCTCAAGAAAATATTCTTGAAAAATCTTCAAAAATAGTTATCAACTTTCGTTTTATATTTTGAGAAAAAAATGAAAACCTTTTCTCGAAAAATTTTGAAAATTTTTTCCTAAAGTTTTTTTTTAAAAAAAAAGAACTAAAAAATTAAATTTTAAAAAATAGACCCATAAACCATGTGACACCCTAAATCTCAAAATATTATATATAATAATTTATATCATATTCCTATAAAATGTGCAGCGGATAAATAAAAATATATTTCCAAGAAAATAAAAAACTTTATATTTAATTTAGGATATCACGTTTCTGAAAAATAAAAATAAAAACACTTTAAACTTATTTTATCCATTAAAATAGTGCAATCTCGATAAGCTTGATTTAAGTATCCATTAAAATAGTACAAATTAAAACCCTTATTCCCGGTATCACCTAGCAGAGCGGGGTTCCTCCCAAACTTGAACTTCAAGACTCATTAACCTGTAATAACTGCGATTTCGCAAACACAGGGCCTAGCCAGTCAAACACAAAAAACGAAGGAGGTGAGTTTCTAAATCAAGATGACAATATAATACAAGTAAGAAGAACACGCAAACAATCATAATAGGACCGTATCATTACACAAATATTCCATCAAGAAAATATCACATTCAAAGGTCAAAACCACTCATGGAAAATCAATACATTTCACTGTAACATCAAATAGTCTAAGAGAAATTATCACCACACATGATTCATATTAATAACAACAAAACAATTACAATAAAATGCAATTCTATGCATGAGCTTAGACTCTACTTCACAATGTGGTACCATTCTAACTGTGAAGTACTTGGTTATGAGGCTTGATACTATGCCACCATCTCGGTGGACAGACAATTCAAATTAGTCCTATCCTCATAGATCCCGTCAACTAAACCCGAGACACATATACCTGACAGTCGAGGTAAACGTGTGTCTCATGGTAGCTCCCGATATTTGGAGTGCTACCTCCAAGTCACCTAGGAATTCCCCACCCGAATACCTCCAAGGTCTAACAATCTTGCTTTAAGTCTCGACAGCAGACCACCACGATCAGGCTCATTCAATTGTACTTCCTCGGAATCACTAGGCTTGTCAGGCCCTACCTCAAAATAATATTCACTTCACAATTTCTCAATATTTATTTTCTCCCCTCGTTGGCCTATGATACTCCATTAAGAACCGTCATCTCAAACACAAATTGAAATCACATTTATTTCACCAACTATGGGGTTACTTCAATATTCTTATCACAAATTCACAACATCACTATCATTAATCATATCTCATCACATAAACTAATCACAAATTTATAGCATCACTATCATCAAGCATACATCATCACATAGGCTTGTCACAAATTTATAACATCGTTATTATTAATTATACATCATCATAATCACATAAACATATCAAAATAAATTCACTTTTAATTATCACATTACATAAACACGTCTAATCAAACATTTACATAAAATTCATTCAACATCTAATATCACAATAATATCCAATACCACACATTTAACGAAGTTAAATCAATCAACGTCTTATAAATATTTATATTCCATATTTTAATCTCACAATTCCCATATTTTAACATTAATTAATTTATCACTCAAAGGGCTACTGCCGTACGTAGCGAGCCTCGAATGAATCGCTGGGAAATACAATTTTCCCGTTCATCTCAAATTATATTATACTCATGAATTCAAACGATCTCTCACCCCTTAACTTATTTTGATGCTTTCACACACGAATACGATTCCACGAGCAAACAACCTTTGTTCATTGACTCCTTGTCCTTCAATCGATCTAACTCGACAGTTTATGGGTAAACGTTAAAAATAAATTATGAGAAGATACTCTAAAAACTAAATTCGAAATTCGATCAAGGAAAATTGCCATAAATCAGAAACCCAATCAGTGGATAATAAAACCACTTTTCACACAGTCGTTTTGGTGTTGGTTTCACTCAAATCGAACTTACGGTGAAGGAGAACGGTGCAAAATAACGAATTCAACAAACGAAGAAGTTGGCTATTTTGGAAAGAAATTGGGGTTGTTAAAACTCTGGAAAATTCTGTTTAATTGACGAGTTAAATGAATGAAATAATATACTCAAATTTGGGCAAAAATGAATGAAAGTTTTCTGAAATAACATACTCAAATTATGTTTAATTTGGTTTTACAGCTGCCCTTCCAACTCCCTTCCCTTTTTTTGTTTGTTTTATTTTATTAACAATTAGGGTTCATACATGAATCAAACCCATTGGTCTCCTTTTAGGTTTTACTAGTTTTATTTTATTTTATTTTTAATAAAAAACACAATTTCATTAATAAATCATTATTACTATTTCAAAACTAATAATTTATAAATAAAAATAATTAATCTTTTAAAATACATTAATAACCAAAAAACTCATATTTAAAATAATCCCTATAATAATATTTATTTTTTTCAAATACTCAAATTAAAATATCACCATCATTAGAGAATAGTCCAAATTATAAAATAAACAAATATAACATCAACACTTTATATTAATTACTAAATCTTAATAAATATATATAAAATCACAATGTCATAACAAATATATAAAAATAAAGTAAATCAAACACAATATCACTACTATCTCAAGATAATTATTTATTAAAAAAAACTAAAAATAGAAAATAGTTATAAATAATTGAAATATAACTACGTGCATACTTAACATCAGTCAAGTGCACCTAAAAGTATTACATTAATTGGGTACACGTATATACACGTAAAATCGTGTAAATTATTTTTCTTTAAAATATATATATCACAATAAAACACTATTATTTTTTAAAAATATATCAAATATATCAAATAATAAAATATAATATTTATTATTTATATCGCTCATGTAATATAAGATTTATAAAACTAGCACATCATAGAAATCACCTATATAACAAAAATTAGTCAAAAAATTTATTATCATATATTCTAAAATAATTTTAATATTAAGTTAATTATTTAAAATTCTACTTAACTAATAAAATAGTTTAATATAAAATTTACGGTGTTACAATTCTTCTCTTGTTAAAGAATTTCGTCCTCGAAATTTACGGTGAGTGAACTAATATTAACTTACCACCCTCAAGATTCAAACTTAGTTTATAAACATATTTAAGACATTCAATCTCCAATTAAGTACATCATGTAAAATTCAACTAACATAACATGATAGACAAACATGACAAAATAAGTCAATTAACACGTATAATATTTATCATTCAATTATGAAATAAAATACTTATCACATTTACCATTAAATTATGAAATAAAATACCATAGTTATTCACTACAATTTACATATAAAACATAACATATAGATTCTATCATTAATAACGTAGTTCATTTAGTTAGGTTAAATGAAACACATTCCAAGTACGTTGCCAATTTCAACTATTTCTTTCAAACCAAATATTACTAGTTTTACTCCTTAAAATATAGTCTAAATCATATCACGAAACATTTAACAAATTTAACTTAGGTCTAACAAAGAGAGTAATTTTTTAAAATATAAAACACGTCTAACAACTTAATAACACTATAATAGAATTACAATAAATTACTCTATAAAAACATATTATATATATAATCAAGCAAAATAATGTAATGATAGAGATACTATTTCCCAATAAAATATACTTAATAATTAAATTCATTCAATTGATATAAGCAATGAACATGTTTTTTAATTATTTAAAAATAAAATTAAAAGGCGCTTCTAACAAAATAATGAGTTATCGTTGTCTCTTTTATTGACAATGAGTCATCGGGGTAGCTAGTCCCTCCTACTCATGTAGTCAACTACTTAAGGAACTATAACTGCAGTCATTCAAATTCAAATATAGATAATTAAAAGTATATTTAACATGGTTCAGGAGTGCGAAGGCGGCGCCACAACTCCTACTCCTTACTTCAAGTTAAAAACTCACTTAATTACACATTCACAATAGTTTATTTGCAATTTACAACTAGCTACAACAACAAAAGAAAGGACACTAACATCAATATACAATCAATAATTCGATTGAAGAAATATAGAACTATTCCAGTTTTAAATGCTCTCGACTACTCTTAACTCTATACACTAATTCCCAAAAATTAGAACACTTAAAACACAAACAATTTCATATTTACATAATCATATACATGCATATAACTAATTCATCAATTGACATCATGATGTAGAATATCCTCATACCAATCCAATATTTCAAATTGATCACAAATAAATTATTAATTAACTTTTATTTTTATCAATCTTTATCATTTAAGAAAGATCGAAACAAAGATTTTTCAACTAGTAGGTAAAGTATGCAACTATTTTTACTCCAAGTTAATACAACAATCATAAAATTAAAATAAATCTCGTAGTACATAAATTATTTTAGTGGTTAATCAATAATCTAAAATTTTATTGCAAACACTTAAATTATTTTAAAAGGATCACTAATCTTTTAATACTATAAAATAATTTTTCTTCATAATTTCAAATTTTTCCTTGGATTACTTCTTAATAAATCTTACGATTTTCTTTTAAATACTTTTAAAAATCAATAAGATTACTAAAATTTCACCAATATCTTTCCCACTAAAATACCTATCAAGATATTTAAGCACTCTTAAAATAATTTTTTTTAACCTATATTTTGAAATCAAATCAAATCATGTATATAAAATTAGATACAAAGTTTTCTAATTCATCAAGACTTCTAAAATAGTTATATTTTTTATCCTAATTTCTAAAAACTATTTTTACAACAAATCTTCTAGATTATTAATATTATTTTTTTAAAAAAAATAGCACATAGTAAAACTTGGCGTAAATTATTTTTCTCTTGTGTGACTAATCTAAATTTTAAATAAAATCATCATAAATATGTATTTTTATTATTATTTTAAGAATCAACACAACTCCAACACAATCTAATTTTCTAAAATAAGTCAACAACAATTCACTCATAAAATATTTCCTTTTATAAATAAATCAAATTTAATCCTTTCACAATTTTTGTTTTTAAAAGTCTAACTATAAAATTTCAACCAAACTTGATTATTCAAGAATTACTATTGCTAATAATATGAATTTTATACTATTTCAAAATCACGATGAATGTCCTAAATTGATTTCAAAAGCAATATCAAAATTTTAATCATTTAGGTACAACCATCAACATTTTCAAGTGATATTCTCTTTTGATAAAATCAAGTTAAGTGCCCATATAAAAACTGAATTTTTAGATTTCATAACTATTTTTCAAGACATATTTTTAATTGACAATAATATCTACAACATTATCTTAAAACCAATAACAATAGTAATAAAGACAATCACAAAATCTTTTTTTTTCACAGATATCAATTCAAAATCAAAAATAAGAATTTTCTAGTCAAATTAAAACTTTAATAATAATAATAATAATAATAATAATAATAATAATAATAATAATAATAATAATAATAATAATAATAATAATAATAATAATAATAATAATAATAATAATAACAACAACAACAATAACAACAACAACATCAACAACAATAACTTGACTAGAAGATATGTTTGGTAATAATTATCAACAACTTAAGGTAGAAATAGGTTAGCTTATGTCGAATTAGACTTTACAATGTTTAAGTCTTGTCTGTCAAAAATATTCAAGTCTTAAGTTTGACATGTAGTCAGTCGTAGGCTTAAATATTTTTTATGATTGAGTATGACCTTGATGGAAATAATTTATGGTCTATTAGACTACTTCAAAGCCTATTTTATTTTAACATTTTTGAATAACTAATCAGATATATCTTTAAATAGACAAATAAGTTAATATATCAATGAAATTGAGTTATATTTTGATATAGTATATTCTTAATATTCTAAATATTGTAGGAACCATTCTTATAATATTCTAAATATTTGTGAAAAAATAATTAAAAAATTTAAATAATATACATTGATTTCAAAGTATAAATCAAAATTGTTGACATAAAGATATTTTAGAAACACTTGTTTAAAAAAAAAACAGAAAGACTAAAAATAAAATATTATATATTTATGAAAACAAAAGAAAATAAAAATATATAAGAACTTTGATTCTAAAGATAAGAAAAAGAAAATAATTCATAATTATCGTAGAATTCCTAACTTCTTTTTTATAAAGATCAAATCTTTTAGTTAGAGATAATGACGCTATAACTTCTTTTTTTTTTTATCAAGAGACCAAATA
The DNA here is from genome assembly GCF_000331145.2 of Cicer arietinum. Classification (NCBI taxonomy): domain Eukaryota; kingdom Viridiplantae; phylum Streptophyta; class Magnoliopsida; order Fabales; family Fabaceae; genus Cicer; species Cicer arietinum. Next base: position 29,457,570 of record NC_021162.2, on the reverse strand, counting down.
AACCGAGATATGATATTCATTGTCGTTATTATTATTATTATTATTATTATTATTATTATTATTTTTTTTTAAATCTAAAGATACAAATTTTTTTGCACATCTATTGCCGACAAACTAATACGTGTAAAATACAATCAACCGGTTTTAGCGTGAAGATACTAAAACTTAGATAAGAACTTAAATTATAAAGATAAGAAAAAGAAAATAAATCATAATTATTGGAGAGATCCAAATACATAAAGTATCAACCACAAATATATTTCTCCATAAAAAAAATCAAAAATAAAAATAGTTTTGATATTTTTCTCCTTATTTTTCTTATCCAATCTTAAGTTGTTATGATCCATGAAATCCTATAAAACCATAAACTACACCAAACAGATTAAACCAAACTCATAAACACTAAACCGAATTATTTTTTACCTCTCAAACACTTATAACACATCTATGGATTCTTCCTTCAACCTAAATGTGATACCCTAAACCCCAAAATAATACATATAATAATTTATATCATATTTCTATAAAATTTGCAGCGGATAAATAAAATCTGTTTCTAAGAAAATAAAAACTTTTATTTTTAATTTAGGATATCAAGTTTCTCAAAATTCAAAAGGAACAATTTAAACTTCTTTACTCATATAAAATAGGGCAATCTCAATAAGCTTGATTTAAGTATAATTACATAATTTCAAAAGGGCCAGTGCTGCCTTTAACAAATCAAACGCCTTCTTGCATTTGTCATCAAAGGTGAAACTGACATCTTTTTGTCCATAATTCAGCCACCTAATTGGACCATCCCTTTTGAAATTATGTGTGATGGATCTAACTATGCAGTGGGAGCAGTCTTTGCACAAAGGTTCTTGATGAAGAAATCAGAAGCAAAACTGAGATTGATCCGGTGGATGTTGTTACTCCAAGAATTTGATATAGAGATTAAAGACAAGAGTGGAGCTGAAAATTTGGTGGCAGATAATTTGAGCAAAATAGAAATGGATGAGGACCTCAAGATTACTTCTCTGATAAGCAATTGCTACAGTTGCGTGAGGTAACTCCTTGTTTTGCTGATTTAGTTAATTATCTAGTTGCTAGAGTCCTTCCTGCAGATGCATCCAGAACACAAATACACAAGCTTAAAAGTGATGCCAAATACTATGTGTGGGATGATCCATACCTGTGGAAATTTTGTAGTGACCAAGTGATTAGGTGATGTGTTTCCCACCATGAAGCTCATCCATTCTTCATTTTTGTCATGCCTCTCAAGTTGGGGGACATTTTGGTCCTCAACGGACAACAAAAAAAGTCTTACACTCGAGTTTCTTTTGGCCCACTTTGTTTAAAGATGCTTTTGAGACTTACAAAACTTGTAAACAGTGCCAAATAGCAGGAACAACAATCACTCGTAGGAGTGAGATGCCTCAACAACCTATGTTTTCCTATGAAGTATTTGATGTGTGGGGCATTGACTTTATGGGCTTTTTCGTATTTCTTTTGGTTTGATCTATATTTTACTAGTTGTTGATTATGTTTCAAAATGGGTGGAAGCAATACCCACTAGGACTAATGATTCTAAAGTTGTTGCAGATTTTATCAGATCAAATATTTTTTGCAGGTTTGGAATACCCTGAGCCACCATAAGTGATCAAGGCACTCATTTTTGCAACCGCACCATGGACGCTTTGCTTCAAAAGTATGGGTTTGTGCACATAGTTTCTACACCTTATCATCCCCAGACTAATAGACAGGCTGAAATCTCAAACAGGAAAATCAAATAGATCTTAGAAAAGATGGTGCAGCCAAATAGGAAAGACTGGAGCCACCGACTTGAAGAAGCTCTTTGGGCTCATAGAACAACTTACAAAACACCAATAGGGATGTCCCCTTATCGACTTGTGTTTGGTAAGGCATGCCACCTCCAAGTGGAAATAGAGCATTGTGCTTATTGGGCGGTTAAGAGTTGTAACCTTGAGATGGAGAAAGTAGGTTTGGATAGAAAGCTTCAATTGCAACAACTTGAAGAGCTTAGACTAGAAGCTTATGAGAACTCTCACATATAAAAGGAGAAAACTAATTAATTTCAGGATAAGATGATTTCTAGGAAGGAATTTTCCATTGGCCAAAAAGTTTTATTGTTCAATTCCCGTCTAAAAATTATTGCTGGGAAATTTCGATCCAAGTGAATTGGCCCTTTTGTTGTTACTAACATTTTTCCTCATGGTGCAGTGGAAATAAAAAGTGAAAACACCGAGAAAGTGTTCAAAGTAAATGGACAACGCCTCAAGCTATTCCATGAGAACTCTGTGCTTGAAGATGCTACCATAGAAGAACTCTCCTTGGAAAAGCCCACCTACACTGAAGTTTCAACAGGGAGCTCCATTTCCTTACTCTTATTTTATGCTTGTTACTTTCATTGAGGACAATGTGTAATTTAAGTGTGGGGGTATTGTTTAGGATTTTATTTGTAATATTTCAAAATAATAAAAAAATAATAATGGACATTGCACTGCATGCTTTTGCATCAGATTTTGTGGTTGTAAGTGTTGTGAGTTTGTTTGGACTGACATGATTGGATAGTATCTTTGCATTCTTGGTAAAATAAATTGGATTAAAATGCTAAATTGTGTATCATTTGTGATAAGTCATTAACCTTTGTGAGATTTTTTAGCCCTATTATGAATGGAATAGATTTTTCCATCTTTTTTTCTTGTGTTATATCTCACTCGTGATTGCTAGTTACACTACAACTTGACTTGACTCTTGTCTGCATGAATATATTGAAATGATCTAGGCATTTGTTTCTTGTTAAGCTACTTGTCAAATAAGTCTACCCTACAATTATCCATTTGTTTAAGCCCCTTTGAGCATAATTATTTCATTCTTTGTTATATAGCTCATTACAAACCAAAAAGTGAAAAACAATGAATTGACCCAATCTTGGGGGATAAATGAGTCGTTCCTTAAATAAGTGTGGGGTGCTCAACTTATTTGTTTAAATTTGAGAATTAAAAAAATAAAAAATAAAAAATAAAAAATAAAGAGAAAAAAAAAAGAGGAATAAAATGAGGAAAATGGTCGTGTTGTTCGCAAAGAGAGTGTGATAATAAAAGTCAATGATATTTTGTTGAGTTACTTCTTAATGTTGTTTTTCTCTCTTAATCATTACTCCTTTATCCTCCTTGATTTTCAGCCCTAGTCTCTTTAGGATTATCTCACCCTTACCTTGGCCACGTTACAACCTGAATAAAGACCTTTTGATCATTATGTGCATGTGTTTCAAATACAGATGTTAGAGGCTTGTCAAGCCTATGATAGTGCTAGCTTTCATGATGTGCTTTGAGTGTAAATAGTAGCCCAAAAGAATTTTATATCCTAAGAGGACTCTATCACTTATGATGCATTCTTTAGTTAACTTGTCCTCTTGTTTTCCTTGGTTGCAATAAAAAAATTATTCATGATTGCCTTAAGCTAGAAATATATATTTTTTTCTCTCACCACTTTGCATTCATAAGAATTTGGAATCGCATGCATTACTTTGCTCGGAGTGCAAAAGCTTAAGTATCGGGGAATTTGATCATAGCATTTTTGACACATGTTTCTAGCTTTTTAGCATGGTATTTTAAAATCTCTTTATAGCTTAGAATAACTTTTTAGCTTGTTTCTAAACTTTGGGTCGAAATTAAATTATAATTTTATTACTTGCATTTTGACCTTTGCTCGCTCTGTAGGCCATAACATGAGCTATGATATCGGATTGGCGCATACAAGCAGGCGTTGGAAAGCTAAAAATCATAGCTACAATTTTTGTGTTGGAATAAAAGTCCAATGCCGAACTTTACTGGGACTAAATTACAGATTTCGTAGTCTGGACTTTTGTAATAATTTTAAATAGTGGGTCACTTGTTTTTAAACCCTAAACCCTAAAAAAGCTCAATATCGAGTACTATATATTGACAATTTTGTTTATTTTTACGGGGATGAAATTTTAAGATTCAGATTGATACAAGGAATAAACACTTTTATTTTAATTTCATGGAAGGCTAATTTTATAAGATTAATACACAAGTTTAGAGTTTCATCAACACCTTGAGATTCAGGTTACATTGTCAATTTCGATTCACGATTCTATTTCTGCTTATTTATTTTATATTGATATTATGATTGCTTAAATTTAATTTCAATAAGATCAATTAAATTCATTTGACATAATTTGGTTTCGATTTCTAATTTAATTGAATTATAATTTTGTGACACTTGATCGTTAAATAAGAATAGATTACGCTTAATCCAGTCGACGAAACCGAATTCAAATAGGTTATGCTTGTTTGATCAATTCTATAGTTAAATAAGAATAGAATCACGAATTAGAAATTAAACTCATTGATAGAATCTATGATAGGTCTGAAACTCAAATTAGTGAAATAATCGTTATGCTCATCTTTTAAGACAAAAATATAAAAAAAAAAACTTTCGAATTTGAACTTTCAATTTGGCTAATATTATTATATCAGAAGTCTTGCGAAACGACTCAAGTTATTACTTCTATTTATATTTTATCAATTGTATTTGACCAGTGTGCGACAACGAATCAGCAATGTATATAGAAGATTTCTGAAAAAGCCATGAACACATCAAAAGAAAAGTATGAATGAAAGCATCTTCTCAGTTGAGAATTCTTAGAAATTAATTTAAATCAATCAAGTTATTTTTATACACTTGAATTGATATAAGACTTGGATTGTATTATCCTCTCAATGAGAATTCAACATCCAAAGAAAGATTATATGTCACCTTAGGCATATTTTGGAATGAATATTCCCAAGCCCGATAATGGATATAACTCATTAATCCAAAAAGAGGTACCTGAAGAGGTGAAAGAAAACTTGGAGTATGTGATAGAGAAAATATTACTTGAAGCCTAGAGAGGTAGAGAAAAGAATACTCATAGTCATAGACTATACTGAGGCAAAATGTCTTGCTAAGGGGAGGAATAGATGTAGCAATAGTTGTTGTGAACTAGAATAAAAATAATTGTGTCTCTTCGCTTTCGCAACTCTAATATTTACAATCATAAGTTAATTGTTTTGATGAAGAACATATTCTTCTGTTTAGAAATGTTATTTGATTTTCATAAATGGTCAACACAATTCAAACTCCCAATTTCATTCTTCAATTGATATTAGAGTTTGATCTCTTTAATGAGAACTTTACCGCATAAGAGTAGAAAAAAATTAATGCTCAAAATTTCAGTTAAATGGTTTTACTTGTTGCATGTTTTTGGTTCAATTCTATTTTTAATCTATTTTGAAATTAAAATTTTTTTTTATCTCAAAAGTCATGGATTAAAAAAAGCAAGTTGATGCAGATTGAAATTGCTATCTGATAATAGATAAAAATTAGCAGATAATTTATATCTAAAATGAAAATTTCGTCTCTTAACTAAAGCCATTTTAAACAATAAATCTTAGCAATTAATCTTTCAATAAACTTTTTTCAAACTTGATTATTTGTGTTACAATCATATCGTTTATGTTTGAGTAATCATTTTTCAATGATATTTTGAGCAGTAGAATAAAATCTATGCATTTAGATAACTAAATGCTCAAAGAAAAGAATGAAAATGAAAAATGAGTTTAATTGTGTTCACACCCTAAATCCCAAAATCATATATATAATAATTTATATCATATTCCAATAAAATTTGCAGCGGATAAATAAAAATAAATTTTCAAGAAAATAAAAACTTTATATTTAATTTAGGATATCACGTTTCTAAAAAATAAAAATAAAAAACTTTAAACTTATTTTATCCATTAAAATAGTGCAATCTCGATAAGCCTGATTTAAGTATAATTACTTGATTTAATTCTAAAAACTTACTAGTACTTCTAAGGTTTTCAAACCAATATTCGATTCAAATTAAATAAGTAAAATACAAATTAAAACCCTTATTTCCGGTATTACCTATGAGAGCAGGGTTCCTCCCAAACTTGAACTTCAAGACTCATTAACCTGTAATAACAGCGATTTCGCAAACGCAGGGCCCATCCAGTCAAACAAAAACAACGAAGGAGATGAGTCTCAAAATCATGATGACATTATAATATAAGTAAGAAGAACACACAAATAGTCATAATAGAACCATATCATTACACAAATATACCATCAAGAAAATATCACATTAAAATGTCAAAATCACTCAAGGAAAATCAATAGATTTCACTGTAACATCAAATTGTCTAAGAGAAATTATCACCACACATGATACATATTAATAACAACAAAATAATTACAATAAAATGCAATGTTATGCATGAGCTTAGACTCTACTTCACAATGTGGTACCATTCTAACTCTGAAGTACTTTTTTAGGAGGCTTGATACTATGCCACCATCCCAATGGACGGACAATTCAAATTGGCCCTGTCCTCATAGATCACCTCAACTCAACCTGAGACACATATACATGATAGTCGAGGTAAACGTGTGTTGCATGGTAGCTCCCGACATTTGGAGTGCTACCTCCAAGTCACCTAGGAATTCCCCAACCGAATACCTCCAAGGTCTAACAATCTTGTCTTAAGGCTCGACAGCAGACTGCCACGATCAGGCTCATTCAGTTGTACTTCCCTAGAATCACTAGGCTTGTCAGGCCCTACCTATATGATGACAAAATAATCTTCACTTCACAAATTCCCAATATTTATTTTCTCCCCTCGTTGGCCTATGGTACTCCATTAAGACCTTCATCTCAAACACATATTGGAATACAATTTATAAAATCACTATCATTAATCACACATCATCATCATCACATAACCTCGTCACAAATTAATAGCATCACTATCATCAATCATACAACAACACATATATTCATCACAAATTTATCGCATTACCATTATTAATCATACATTATCATCATTACATCAAATTATCACAACACATCCATTTTTATTATAACATCATTTAAACTCATCTAAGCAAACATATGCGTAAAATTAATTCAACAACCAATATCACAATAATATAAACCCCACACATATAAAGAAATTAAATCAAATATCACAATAATATCAAATGTCACACATTTAACGAAATAAAATAAAATATCACATTAATATCAAATACCCAACATTTAACGAAATTAAATCAAATATCACAATTAAATTAAATACCACGCATTTAACGAATCAATCAACACCTTATAAGTATTTCTATTCCAAATTTTAATCTCACAATTTCCATTTTGTACATTAATTAATTTATTACTCAAAGAGCTACTGCCGTAAGTAACGAGCCCCGGATGAATCGTTGGGAAATACGGTTTTCCCGTTCATCTCACAATATATTATACTCATGAGTTCAAACGCTCTCTCACCCCTTACCTTATTTCGACGCTTTCACAAACGAATATGATTCCACAAGCAAACAACCTTTGTTTTTTTTTTTGACTCTTTGTCCTTCAATCGATCATAAATCAGAAAACAAATTAGTGGATAAATTAGCCATTTTTCACATGGTCATTTTGGCGTTGGTTTCACACAAATCGGACTTATGGTGAAGAACGGTTCAAACTAAGAAATTTTATAAATGGAGAAGTCGGCTATTTTAGATAGAAATTTGGATGGTTAAAAATCTGAGGAAGTATGTTTATTTGACTACCTAAATGAATAAAACGACATACTGAAATTTGAACGAGAACAGAGAAACTTTTCCAGAACAATTATCGATCGTCGGTGTCAATCTATAGGTTGTTGTTGTGTTTCTCTTTGGTTTTACGGCCGCAGTCCAACTCCCTTACTTTTTTTTGTTTTATTTTATTAACAATTAGGGTTCACAAATGGGTCAAACCCATTGGTCTCCTTTTAGGTTTTACTAGTTTTATTTATTTATTTATTTTTAAAACACAATTTCATTAATTAAATATTATTAATATTTCAAAACTAATAATTGAAACTCTCACATTCAAAATAATCTCTACAATTATACTTATTTCTCAACATACTCACATTATAATAATACCAAAATATTAGAAAATAGTCAAAATTATAAAATAAATAAATATAACATCAATATCTTATATTAATTACTAAATCATAATAAATATATATAAAATCACAATGCCATAACAAGTATATAAAAATAAACGAAATCAAACACAATATCAATTCTTTCTCAAGATAATTATTTATAAAAAAAAAATAACTAAAAATAAAAAAATAGTTATAAATAATTGAAATATAACTACGTGCATACTTAACATCAGTCAAGCGCACATAAAAGTATTACATTAATTGGGTACACGTAAAATCGCATAAAATCTTTTTCTTTAAAATATATGTATTACACTTAAATACTATTATTTTTTAAAAAATATATCAAATAATAGAATATAATATTTATTATTTATATCGCTCATGTAATCTAATATTGATAAAACTAGTAAATCATAAAAATCACCTATATAACAAAAATTTGTCAGAAAATATATCATTATATATTCTAAAATAATTTTAATATTAAATTAATTATGTAAAATCGTACTTAACTAATAAAATAGTTTATTATAAAATTTAGGGTGTTACACATTGAATAGAGTAAAAAAATAGCATATATGTATGAATGTGATATATTATCTTAGATTAGATTATCTTAGAAACTATTTCATCATGTGATTATAATACAATGCAGCTACAAACTCAATGACCTACCTAAATGAATTTTAAAATTTTCTTGATTTCATTTTGATTAAATCCTTATCAAACCTTTGTTTGTGTTCTAAATATTCTTCAATGACAAACTAAACAAAATATTTATGCTTGAATGAAGTAGCGTAAGTTTTACTAGTGAGAAGAGCCAATTTATTAAAACTTATATGATGATGAGAAAAGTATTAGTTCATACTATAGAATTGTTAGTGCAAAATAATGGAAACATTTTTTATGCATTTCATCGATGTTGAAACTAACCAAACACAAAGACGTTAATTAAAATTTCAATGATCTATGATGTTTGTTTAAATGTGTAGCTAATCTACTAGAAAAAGTGATCAATATTTCAACCTTACCGTTAAATGTTAAACTAGGAAGGTTGAATGCTAAGAGGTTAAAGTCTTTCATCAAAGTAAATGATTAGAGGACAAACACATTTTCCTCTAGTCAAAATCAAGATGAAAGTTAACTCTTCATTTGGTGATAAGATCAATTAGAATCTATCAAATGATCATTCATCTTTTGAAAAAAGAAGCATGATCAATGTAGTACGAGTCAACTAAAAGTTTATTTCTCAAATGGTTCAAATATATTTAGCTGATGTGATTCATAAACAACACATCAACAACAGTCATGAATGAGATTATTTTTGAAGAAGATTGAACTACATGTAATGGGCAAAACTATTTCAGAGAAGGTAATCATCTGATCCCTCCACTAGAGAATTCTAGCATGATAAATGAGTTAACCTGATAATCAAGTATCTGTTTGAACCAAGTGCAGTTCTGATATTAACAAAGGTAACTTGTGAGAATAATTTATTGCACTAGTGATTTTATAGTGTGTAGTTAATAGAACAGGAAACGGAGGAAACAATATCAGAGGAAGTATTAGAGGAAAGACACCAGAGGAAGTGACCAGAGAAAGTCACTAGAGGAAATCACCAAAGGATGTAAAAAGATCAGAGGAAACAAAATACAATTAGTCAACGAAATCCTCAAAATCGGATAAATGCACGTTCTGGAAAAGGACGTGCATATGCCTCTGATAGCGTGCTTCTGGTAGTTCTGCGTGTTTCTTATAGTTCAATGTTCTTCTTGAAGCTCAACGTATTTATGATAAATCAATGTTTGCCTCTAAAGACTGAAGCGTGCTTCTGGTTAGCATATCTTTGATGAGTCTGTGCATCTACCTTTGAAGATCATGTATGCCTTTAAAGATTCAATATGCCTCTAGAGTTTTTGTTCCTCCATTGAACAATAATTGTAGGATGCCTCTGATGAAAAGTAATTGTAGCACGCCTCTGATGAACAATAATTGTAATATGCATATTATGAACAGTAACTATATGATGCCTCTAATGAATAGTAATTGTAGCATGCCTCTGATGAATAATATCAATAGGATGCTTATGAGGGAAAAATTTATAGTTAAAAATTTTGTGGGCTCAATGGGGTTTATGGACCCACTTTTTCAAATTTTTGTTTTGATATTTTTTTTTTTAAATTTTGACAATTGTTTTTGATTATTTTGGAGAAACAAATTTTTTCCGAAAAAAAAATTCAGATTTTTTTAGGAAATTTTTTCAATATTTCTTCCATAAAAAATCTCAATTAACAAAACATTGGGCCTATGAGCCCTTCACTTGAGCCCAAAAAAATAATAAAATAATGGATTGGGGCTTTAAAATGTTTATTTCAATAGGGGACCTCATATTAGGAGCTTAGTAAGAGATTTTTTAAGGGTGGTGATTTGGACTTTGGGGCTTTGTTTACAGCTCTAGTAAACAGTAATTGTAGCATGCCTCTGAAGTTTGAAGCCATTGTTCAAACCTGCATCTAAAGCATATATTCCGTTGACTCTGAAGACAACAACATGTTATGAAGTGTTGCCTCTGAAACGTAGCACACTTTGAAGTTGCACTAACACCGATAAATTCAACAAATGTGTTTTCCCCAAGACACTAAATCTAAGTCACGAAGTTTTCCTCTGACTATCAAGAAAGCAAAGTATACAACATTTGACTCAAACAATCAAGTCATACTGTGTTGAAGAAAATTCAATGCCTCTATGGAAACTCAACAATTCTGGTAAAAGATAAATTTTATTTAGCCAAATCATAATTCCTGAAAGTCCAAGATCAAGCCCAAATATATTCTTATTTCATTTAATCAAGTGTATGAAGGAAGTTTTAGGAATAACTACTTTCAACGCATATCTGGATATTTTTCGCTAACAAAAGTTCTAGAAGATTCGCCTATACCAGATTTGGAAGTAAATGATTCAAAAACGGTCATATTCTCAAATCGTATCAATCAAGGTTATTGTTGATGAAGATCATTGTTGAGACAATAGCAAAAATTTATACTTTTATTGGGAGAATAGCTAAAAACAAATACAATTTAGAATTCTTGAGGGACAAAAATTGAAACCCTAATATTTCCTATAAATAGCAATCAAAGCTGAAGAATAAATAAACAATCAACAAGCTCACAAACTTAAAAGTCCTAAAAACTGAACGTCACGAGCTCAATACTTCCTATGTGTTTAGAGTTTAAGGTTTTATGTTCTATCAAAGCACTTGTTCAAAGTAAAATATTCTAAATGTGGTACCGTGAACAAATAGAACATTGATCTATGGAATCTAAACAAGGAGGATGAACGATGTCCATTTTATCTAGAAATAACTATTTTTATGACTTAATTAGATTCAAAATAGAATAACTATTTTTATCATCATAATTGAAACATAAATTAACTAGAGTAGAATAATTCAGTAATTAAAATAAAGATATTTGGCTTTGTAAAGACAATAATAAGATTTTTTTCCTTGAAAAATCATAAGATCTTATCCATCACATATATATAATTTGTTTTTAATACAAACTACAATTTTTCATATCTAATAATCTAGCTAAAGACCACTAAACAACTACGGTACTAAATAATATATAAAAATACAACCAAATTCATACTAATTGTTCTATTTATGTTATCTTAATCGTTCTTTATCTTTTTTTTTTTCATTCATATTATTTTAGATCAACACAATGGACAAGAATAAGAAGACGAATGAATGGTGCATAATTGGTTAACCCACTTGTCAAGGCACTCTTTATGAAAAACATGTAAACATATTGTATAAATGAGTTCTAAATTTGATCCGTTACCATACTCCTCCAAACAAATTGAACACGGATCTTTAGAATCATAAGAAAAAGGTTGATCATATTTCTTTAAGGAATACACATTTTGTTGACCATTAATATTATAATCACGATGATATTGCTCCAATAAATTTTCTTCTTCTAGTACAATTGACGTGGTGACATTATGCAACACATTGATCTCCAATATTCCATGTGGTTTAGTGTTGAATGCAACCATTTGTCTAGCCATGTCTCCGATTTTAGGTAGAATCCTTACTAATCTATAAGGGTGCATTATACAGAACATGTGGTATAATAAGAGAGTATTTTGATTCAATTCCAAAATTGTTTGTGCGTTACAATTGCATAAACTTTCCATAGGGACGAAGAAGTAGTCATCGACAATACTAGTAGTTGTAAAATAAGGAGCTGAGGTAGAAGAAAAAATTGATTGATTGTAACTAAAATGAATGGAGAAGATACCATTCAAAGAAGAAAATATTGTTGGTGAGATGGAATGTAATGATTCAACGACAAAACCAAAATTGACTAGAATATACCCTAGTAAAGACAAAAATGACCTAAAATATTAATCTAATTAGACTTTGGGATTTAATGGATGAACTCCAATGATTAAGAACCAAAATGGACTAGAATAAACCTAGAAAAGATCAAAATTACCTAAAATATTAATCCATTAAGACTTTTGCACTTATTGGACAAACCACACTGATTAAGAATAAGATTGGCCTAGAGTAAACAAGTAAAGAACAAAATGACCGAAAAGATTACTCCATTGAGACTCTTGCACTTATTGGACGAACTACATAGATGTAGACAAAAATGCACTATAGTAAACCTAGTAAAGACTAAATTACCTAAAATATTAATCATTTGAGACTTTTGTACTTATTGGAACTACATTGATGTAGAACAAAAATGGACTAGAATAAACCTAGTAATGACTAAAATAAGCAAATATATTAATCCATTGAGACTTTTGCACATATTGGACGAACTACAATGATGTAGAACAAAAATGGACTACACTAAACCTGGTAAAGACCAAAATGACCAAAAATATTATTCAATTGAGTCTTTTGCACTTATTGGAAGAACTACATTGATTTAGAACCAAAATGGACTAGAATAAACTTAATAAAGACTAAAATGAGCAAATATATTGATCCATTAAGACTTTTCCACTTATTGGCAAAATACATTGATTAAGAACCAAAATGGACTAGAATAAAACTAGTAAAGTCCAAAATTAACTAAATTATTAATCCATTCAAACATTTTCACTTATTGGACAAACTCAATAAATTTTGAACAAAAACTGCCTAGAATAAACTAGTAAAGACCAAAATGACCGAAAATATTATTTCATTGATACTTTTGCACTTGTTGGAAGAACTACATTGATTTAGAAGAAAATGGACTAGAATAAAACTAGTAAATACTAAAATGATCAAATATATTAATCCATTGAGACTTTTGCACTTATTGGACGGACTACATTGATGTATTACAAAATCGGACTAGAATAAACCTAATAAAGAATAAAATGACCTAGAATACTATTCCATTTAATCTTTTGCACTTATTGGACGAACTAAGTTGATTAAGAACCCAAATGGACTAGGATAAACCTAGTAAAGACCAAAATGACCTAACATATTAGTCCATTGAGACTTTTAAACTTAATGGACGAATTACATTGATTAATAACCAAAATGGACTACAATAAACCTCGTAAAGACCAAAATTATCTAAAATATTATTCCATTTAGACTTTTTTACTTATTGGATAAACTACATAGATTAAGAACAAAATTGCCTATAATAAACTAGTAAAGAACTAATTGATCAAAAATATTACTCCATTGAGACTTTTCCACTTAATTGACCTATATTAATTAAGAACCAAAATGGACTAATAAACCTACTAAAGACAAAAAAATAACTAAAATGTTAATCCATTGAGACTTTTGCACTTATTGGACAAACTTTGTTGATTAAGAACAAAAACAGCCTAGAAAAACCTAGTAAAGGCCAAAATGACTGAAAATATTATTCCATTGAGACTTTTGCACTTATTATAACACCCTAAATTTTATAATAAACTATTTTATTAATGAAATAAGCTTTTAAATAATTAATTTGATGGTTAAAATTATTTTAGAATATATGTTGATAATTTTTTTGACTAATCCTCGTTCTATGGATGATTTCCATGGTGTGCTAGTTTAATACATATTATTTTAAATGAGCGATATAAATAATAAATATTTTTATTTTATTTTATTTTAGTGTAATATTTTAAAGAATTAAATTTTATGTGATTTTAAGTGTATATGTGAGAAGGTAATTAATGTGATATTTTCTTGTATTTTTATTATTGTAAAAGTGTGCATATATTTATATTTTAATTATTTCTCTGTATCTCTTATTTTAATTATTTACTTTATAAATAATTATCTTTGGATATTAGTAATGTTGTGTTTGAGTGCCTTTATTTTTAAATACTTGTTATGGTATTGTGATTTTATATATATTTATTATGATTTAGTAATTAATATAAAATATTGATGTTATATTTATTTATTTTATAGTTTTTACTATTTTCTAATACGATGGTATTATTATAATGTGAGTATTTTGAGAAATAAGTATAATTATAGAGATTATTTTGATTGTGAGAGCTTCAGTTATTAGTAATATGTTTTTTTATATATTAATTATTTTAATTACTCTAATTTTTAAAATATTAGTAATGTTTCCAAAACTAAATGGTGTTTGGAGGAGTATTAAAAAGGAGATTAAATATTAGTAATGTTTCCAAATTTCAGTTTGTTTTACTCATTTAGTTAGTCAATTAAACTCTATTTTCCAGATTTTTAACAACTCCAATTTCTCTCTAAAATACTCGAGTTCTTCGTTTGTAGAATTCGTTCTTTTGCACCGTTCTCCTTCATCGTAAGTCCGATTTGAGTGAAATCATCGCCAAAACGACCGTGTATAAAGTGGCTATATTATCCACTGATTGGTTTTCTGATTTATGGTAATTTTCTTTGAAATAATTTCGAATTTAGTTTTCAGAGTATCTTCTCATAATTTATTTTGACGTTTACCCATAAAGGGTCGAGTTAGATCGATTGAAGGAAAAAGAGTCAAAGAACAAAAATTGTTTGCTCGTGGAATTGTATTCGTGTGTGAAAGCATCGAAATAAGTTAAGGGGTGAGAGAACGTTTAATTTCATGAGTATAATATATTGTTAGATGAACGGGAAAACCGTAATTTCCAACGATTCATCAAAGGCTCGCTACGTACGTCAACAGCCCTTTGAGTGATAAATTCATTATTGTGCAAAATGGAAATTAATTGATTAATTCATTAAATGTGTGGTATATAATATTATTGTGATATTTGATTTAATTTCGTTAAATGTTGGACATTTTATATTATTGTGATATTTGATTAATTACCGTTAAATGTGTGATATTGGATTTCGAATGAACTTTATGTATATATTTGATTAGACAGGTTTAGGTGATGTGATAATAAAAGGTGGATGCATTTTGATAAGTTTATGCGATTATGATGATGAATAATTAATAATAATGATGTTATAAATTTGTGATAAGTCTATGTGATGATGTATGATTGATGTCATAAGATTGTGATGAGTTTATGTGATGACGTGTGATTTGTAAGACCCATAGTTTTAAATTCTAATTTATGTATTTGGTGTATTTTGGTATTGAACTTTGAGGCTTTTTAGCCAAGTTATTGTTATTTTGTGAGTTTAATGCCCAAAAATATCTTTTGATGCCCCGATTAAAATTATTCGTCGATAAATAAATTAGATTAAGTACGGTGAATCTTTTGTCTAAGAATAATTTATTTATGTTACGAAGAATTTAATTCCGGGAAGTTTTGTTAAAAACATCTCGGGATGCTGAAAATTGCATTTGTCAATTGAGTCGCGACGAGAGTATATTTTTATCAAATGGTTTGAGAAGTTATGGGTGAAATGGTAATTTTGATAGATATCTAGATATTTTATATATTTGTTAAGTTATAATTAATATATATATATATATATATATATGTTTGGAGGGAAAAAGAAAGGAAAAGGAAAAGAAAGAAAAGGAAAGGAAAGAAAAAGAAAGAAAGGAAAACTGAAAGAAAACGTTTTTCTTCCTCCCCGATTGTCACACGAATCCTCCATCTTCTTCCTCCTTCTTCATTTTTGTTTACTTCCTTTTTCTTTAAGAAAAGAAACCCAAGGCTTGGTGGGTAAGAAAGCAAGGAACCCCCAGCTTCATTCTTCTTCTCGGATTCGAAAACGGTGTTGGTGATTTCAAAATTGTAAAACACAAACCCTCATGTTTCTTCTAGATCTAAGCTTTATTTCGCGAAGAGATAGAAGGGAAAGTTGTTCATCTTCCCGCTACAGAGCTAGTGAGCAAACTTTAGAAGCGACGACGCGAACAAAGTTTTTACCATAATTAAATCGCGGTGCCGTAATCGCTCGTTAAAGCTATCGTTATGGTAAGGGCTCCTTCCAAACTTATAGTTTGCATTTAGGGACTTATTTGTGGTTTTGTGGAAAATAAATTTGTTGGGTTTGTGGAAAATGAATTTAATGCTTTTATGGGTGAAAGTTTGGAGTTCAGTTTTTGGTGAAATTGTTTCATCTATGTGTGTTGTTGGAGTGTAGATTTGGAGTGTAGATTTGTTTCAGTTTGGAGTGTAGATTTGTTTGGAGTTCATTTTGGAGTGTAGATTTGTTTCATCTATGTGTGTTGTTGAGGAAAAGAAATTTGATGTGTTTGAGTTGTGGTTTGTGAAAATTAGTTTGGCATGTGTTATGTTTGAGTTTTGTGGAAATTTGTGGTGATTGATGATTGAACTTGATGTGGATTTTGTGGTTTTTGAATTGATCGAATTTAATGTAAATTGTGGATTAAATTTGATGTGTGTGGTGGAACATAAATGTTTGAGTATGCTCTGTTGGATTTTGAAAATCGTTAGAGTTAAATGAGTATTAAATCGTGTTGACCCGTGATAGGTAGCACCTCGGTAATTTAGTACTTCGGCCTGTGATAGGCAGTACAATTATGATTTACAGCCTTTCGAGGAGGGTTTTGATTGGAAATCCTAGTCCATGCATTTTGGCATATACGCATTGCATTATGGTGCTTGGCACGCGAGTCATGTTTGATTTAATGTTATGATTGCGTGTGTAAACTCAAGTTGTTGTTGTGATTATGCCATAATTGCTAACTGTGATTGTTTGGATTTGTGTGCAAGTGTTGATTGATTGCGAAACCTCACGAGTCATGTTTGATTTAAATTGATGACTGCGTGTGTAAACTCAAGTTGCTGTTGTGATTGTGCCATAATTGCTAAGTGTGATTGTTTGCATTTGTGTGGAAGTGTTGATGGATTGGGAAACCTCTTTAAAAGCTGATTTTTGTTGTTTTCTGCTGTTTTCTGATGTGTATTTGAATACAAGAGGCTTGTAGTCGAATACAAGCATCCTGTTTTTGCTACTTACTTCTAAAACAACTGTTGTTAATACAACTATTGTGACGGTTATTTGTTAATTTCGGTTGGTGACCCTTTACAACTATTGTGGAAATATGGGCTTTGCCCTCATATGAGAACTAGGACCATCCTACCAGTTATCAGCCTGTAGATGGGAAGGTAGTTGGACACACCTGACTGAAGTTGTGTCAGGAGGATCTCGCGGGTCGTGTGGAGATCACCCGGGTCGTATAGGTTTTTGGTAGTATGATCAGATTAGACGGTTGTATAGAGACTAGAGGTCTTTCTTTTGTGGATGTATTTATTGTATGTTGGAAGATTGTACCTATACCAATATTGTCAGCTTGACTATTAAATTTGATGGGTCCATGTACCACTTTTTGATGTGACGTGGGGGAGTTGAAATTCTTGGGGTAGTGCTTTTGTACAGGTTTCTGTCGAGAATACCCAGGGGTATGAGCTATGTCTGATACGCCTCATAGCCTCGGTGTATTTTGCTCTTTAAATACTTCGAATATTTGTTTCAAAAACTATTTCCGCTGTTTGTAAATACTGTTGACTTTTGTCGTTGTGTTACGACTTAAATATTTATCCAAAAGGTATTTCTTTCTAATAATTGAAATTCTTTATTTTCATGAATTTGTTTTGTTTTAAAAACAAAATACACTCGCACTGTTAAAAATCGGGGTGTTACATGATTAATGATAGTGATGTTATAAATAATGATGAGAATATTGAAGTAACCTCATAGTTGATAAAATAATTGTGATTCCAATTTGTGTTTGAGATGACGGTCTTAATGTAGTACCATAGGACAACGAGGGGAGAAAATAAATATTGAGAATTTGTGAAGTGGAGATTATTTTGTCATCAGATAGGTAGGGCCTAACAAGCCTAGTGATTCCGGGGAAGTACAACTAAATGAGCCTGATCGTGGTAGTCTTCTTTTGAGCCTTAAGGCAAGATTGTTAGAGCTTGGAGGTATTAGTGTGGGGAATTCCTAGTTGACTTGGAGGTAGCACTCTAAATGTAGGCCTAGGGAGCTACCATGCAACACACATTTACCTCGATTGTCGTGTATATGTGTCTCGGATTGAGTTGAAGGGATCTATGAGGACAGGGCCAATTTGAATTGTCCATCCATCGGGATGGTGGCATAGTATCAAGCCTCCTAACCAAGTACTTCAGAGGTAGAATGGTACCACACTGTGAACTAGAGTCTAAGCTCATGCATAGCATTGCATTTCCTTGTGATTGTTTTGTTGTGATTGATGTGTTTCAAAAGTAATAATAATTACTCTTAGATGATTTGATACATATTATAATGAGATGATTATTTTACTTGAGTGACTTTGATGTTCTAATATGATACTATTTACTTAAATATTTTGATATATCGTAAAGTGATTATGATACGGTCTATTATGATTGCTTGCGTGTTCTTTTTACTTATATTCTACTACTAACATGATTTCAAAACTCACCTCCTTCGTTGTTTGTGTTTGACTGGCATCGCCCTACGTTTGCGAAATCGCAGTTATTATATGTCAATGAGTCTTGAAGTTTATGTTTGGAAGAAGCCCGCTCTGATAGGTGATACCGGGAGCAGCCCTATTGTTTTATAAGAGGAAAATTTTAAATTTTGAGAAATATGATATCCTAATTTGATTTAGAAGTTTTATTTCACAAAAAAAATACATTTTCTTTATCCGCTGCGAATTAAATTTAAAAATCCTTGTAATAATTAATATATATTATTTCGGGGTTTAGGGTGTCACACTTATTGGATGAACTACATTATTAAGAACCAAAATGGACTAGAATATACCTAGTAAAGACCAAAATGAGCAAATATATTAGTCCATTAAGAATTTTGCACTTATTGGACGAACTACATTGATGTAGAACAAAAATGGACTAGAATAAACCTAGTAAAGAATAAGATAACATAAAATGGTAATCCATTGAGGCTTTTGACTTATTGGACAAACTACGTTTATTAAGAACAAAAATTGGACTAGAATAAAGCTAGTAAAGAACAAATTGACATCAAATATTAATCCAATGAGACTTTCAGACTTAATGGACGGACTACATTGTTATAGAACAAAAATTGACTAAAATAAACCTAATAAAGACCAAAATGAGCAAATATATTAATCCATTGAGACTTTTGCACATATTGGCAAACTACATTGATGAAGAACAAAAATGCACTAGAATAAACTGGTAAAGACCAAAATGACTTAAAATATTAATCCATTGAGAATTTCGCACTTATCGGATAACCTATATTGATTAAGAACAAAAAAGCGTAGAATAAACTTAGTAAAGACCAAAAAGACCTAAAATATTAATCAATTGAGACTTTTTGCACTTATTGGACAAACTACATTGATGTAGAACATAAATGGACTAGAATAAACCTAGTAATGAATAAAAAGACCTAAAATATTAATCCTTTGAGACTTTTGTACTTATTGAACGAATTACATTAATTAAGAACAAAAATGGCCTAGAATAAACTAGTAAAGACCAAAATGATCAAAAATATTACTCTGTTGAGACTTTTACACTTATTGGATGAACTAAATTGATCTAGAACAAACATGGACTAGAATAAACTTAGTAAAGAATAAAATAACCTAAAATATTAATCCGTTGATACTTTTGCAAGGATTGGATGGACTACATTGAGTAAGAACTGTAATGGACTAGAATAAACCAAGTAAAGACCAAAATGACCGAAATTATTATTCCATTAAGACTTTTACACTTGTTGGACGAACTACGTTGATTTAGAACCAAAGTGGACTAGAATAAACCTAGTAAAGACTAGAATGAGCAAATATATTAATCCATTGAGACTTTTGTAGTTATTGGATGAACTACAATTAAGTAGAAGAAAAATGAGCTAGAATAAACCTAGTAAAGAATAAAATGAGCTAATATATAAATCCATTGAGACTTTGACACTTATCGAAAGAATTACATTGATTGAGAACCAAAATAAACGAGAATAAACCTGGTAAAGACCAAAATAACTTAAAATATTAATTCATTGAGGCTTTTGCACTTATTGCACAAACTACATTGATTAAAAACAAAAATAACCTAGAATAAACTAGTAAATACAAAAATGACCAAAATTATTATTCCATTGAGACTTTTGCAATTATTAGAATAACAACATTGAATTAGAACCAAAGTGATATGGAATAAACCTTATAAAGACCAAAGTTACTTATAATATTAATCCAGTGAAAATTTGGCACTTATTAGACAAACTATATTTATTAAAAACAAAAATGACCTTGAATAAACTTGTAAATACCAAAATGACCGAAAATATTACTCCATTGAGAATGTAGGACTTATTCGAAAACTTTTGCATTTATTCGACGAACAACATTGATTTAGAATCAAAGTGGACTAGAATAAACCGTGTAAAGGCCTAAATGATTTAAAATATTAATCCATTGAGACTTTTGCACAATAAACTAGTAAAGACCAAAAATGGACTATAATAAACCTAGTGAAGAATAAAATGACCAAAAATATTAATCCATTGAGGCTTGTTCACTTATTGGATGAACTACATTGATTAAGAACTAAAATGGACTAGAATAAACATAGTAAAGACCAAAATAACTTAAAATATTAATCCATTGAGACTGTCGCGTCCTGTCTGTCCGTGAAAAAAGGAAGTCGCCACCAATTTTATTATTTTAAAAGGGAAAATTAGTTGAAACCTAAAGTAAAGTTCTTGAACAAAAAAATTGGATTTGTGAGTCGATTACAAATAGGGAAAATAATATTACCCTACATCGTCCGTTAAAATGGTTACTCTATAATTAATTGTATACATATTATTTAATTAATTATTTATTTTACCCCTAAAAAATAATAAAAATAATAATTTATTTATATTAGTAAAAAAGGAATTTTTTTATTTATTAATTTGGTTTGACAAGGGAAAAAACCTTGCTCCTACGTATCCCTAGATGCAATAGGGAAATCAAAACACACGTAGTCTTCAAGATAAGAAGCCATCCTACACTTTGAGAGTATTAGTCTTCACCTGCAGCTAATAAAAGACGTTCAATTACGACGTTAACAAAAGGGAAGATAATAAAGTCTTCAAGATAAGACGCCATCCTACACATTGAGAGTATTAGTCTTCACCTGTAGCTTGCAGCTCGTCTGCGTCCATCGCAAACGCCAAACACAAACAACGAAGGGTGAGTTTGGAAATTATGTATTAGTATAAGATAAACAAGGAGAACACACAAGTAGTCAAATTAGCACAAACATGAGAAACCTTCAAGAGTAAAATATCAAAGGTTAATTTAATTCAATCACAATAAAATAGTCACAAGGATGAAATGTTATGCATGTCCTATACTATATACTTCCTCATCATTTGGTACTATTCTACTCTGAAATACTTGGTTATGAGGCCTGATAATATGCCACTACAAGAGTGGATGGACACGATCATGAATGGCAAAGTGCTCATAAATCCCCTCAAACCTATTAAATTCACCATTCCACTTAAAAGGACAATAGAATTGTGTTATACCAAAAAACGTATTTTGAAAAGTCCAACCATAGATATTGTGACACCCAAAATCCGAAAATAATATATATAATAATTTGTATCATATTTCTATAAAATTTCCAGCGGATAAATAAAAATCTATTTCCAAAAAAATAAAGACTTTTATTTTTAATTTAGGATATCACGTTTCTCAAAAATCAAAAGAAACACTTTAACTTCTTTACTCCTATAAAATAGTGCAATCTTAATAAGCTTGATTTAAGTATAGTTACTTGATTTAATTCTAAAAACTAACTAGTACTTATAAGGTTTTCATACAAAAAGTCGTTTTAAATTAAATAAGGTTTTCATCCCAAACTTGAACTTCAAGACTCATTAACCTGTAACAATTGCGATTTCCCGAACGTAGGGCCAAGCTAGTCAAACACAAACAACGACTGAGGTGAGTTTTGAAATCATATTATTTTGAAAATTCTTATTCTTTTAAATATTACACTAAAATATTATTTTGAAAAATATATAAAATAAAATATTTGTTATTTAGATTACTCATTTAGTCCAATATGTATAAAACTAGCACATCATCTAAAGGACCATATAACAAAAACTAATCACGAAATTTATCAACATGTATTATAAAATAATTTTAACACCAAATTAATTATTAAAAATAATATTTCATTAATAAAATAGTTTATTATAAAATTTGGGGTGTTACAGGCTCAAGCCAGTCAAACACAAACAATAAAGGAGGTGAGTTTCGAAATCATGTTAATAGTATAATATAAGTAAGAAGAACACGCATTTGATCATAAATAAACCATATCATCAAACAAACATCATTCAAGGAAAACATCACATAATGAAGTCAAAGTCAAAATCAAGGAAAATCAATACATTTCACTATAACATCAAACCATCTTATAAATTATTATCGCACACAATACATATTAATCACAACCAAACAATCACAAGAAAATGCAATGTTACCCATGAGCTTAGACTCTACATCACAATGTGGTACCATTCTAACTCTAAAGTACTTGGTTAGGAGGCTTGATACTATGCCACCATCTCGGTCGAAGGACATTTCAAATCAACCCGAGACACATATACGCGACAGTCGAGGTAAACGTGTGTTGCATGGTAGCTCCCGACATTTGGAGTGCTACCTCCAAGTCACCAAGTAATTCCCCACCCGAATACCTCCAAGGTCTAACAATCTTGCCTTAAGGCTCAATAGTAGACAGCCACGATCATGCTCATTCAGTTGTACTTCCCTGGAATCACTAGGCTTGTCAGGCCCTACCTATATGATGACAAAATAATCTTCACTTCACAAATTCTCAATTTATTTTCTCCTCTCGTTGGCCTATGATACTCCATTAAGATCGTCATCTCAAACACAAATTGGAATCAAAATTATTTCACCAACTATGGGGTTACTTCAATATTCCTATCACAAATTCACAATATCACTATCATTAATCATATCTCATCACATAAACTCATCACAATTTTATAGAATCACTATCATCAATCAAACATCATCATTATCATCACATAAACTTATCACATAAATTTATCACAATTTTATATCATAGATCACACATCATCATCAAATAAACTTACGTTATACACTGCATTCACATAAAATTATTTAATCAAACATATGCACCAAATTCATTTGAAATCAAATATCACAATGATATCAAATATCACAATTATATCAAATATCACAATAATATCAAATATCACAATAACGTTAAATATCACAATAATATCAAATATCACACATTTAACGAAATTAAATCAATCAACACCTTATAAATATTTCTATTCCAAATTTTAATCTCATAATTTTCATTTTGCATATTAATTAATTTATCACTCAAAGGGCTACTGTCGTACGTAGTGAGTCCCGAATGACTCGTTGGGAAATACGTTTTTCCGGTTAATCTCACAATATATTATACTCATGAATTCAAACGCTCCCTCACCCCTTACCTTATTTCGACGCTTTCATACACAAATACAATTCCATGAGCAAACAGCTTTTGTTCGTTGATTCTTTGTCCTTCAACTGATTCAACTCGACAGTTTATGGGTAAACGTTAAAAATAAATTATGAGAAGATACTCTAAAAACTAAATTCGAAATTCTGTCAAGGAAAATTACCATAAACCATAAAAGCAATCGGCGGATAATATAGCCACTTTTCACACGGTCGTTTTGGTGTTGGTTTCACTCAAATCGGACTTACGGTGAAGGAGAACGGTGCAAAATAACGAATTCTACAAACGGAGAAGTCGGATATTTTAGAGAGAAATTGAGATTGTTAAAAATCTAGAAAATTGTGTTTAATCGACTAGTTAAATGAATGAAATAACATACTCAAATTTGGGCAAAAATGTAAAAATTTTTCCGGATAGCTATCGACGATCGAAATCAATTTTTTTCTTCCTATGATGTGAAGTTGCGGCTGCTCTCTACATTTCAATTTTTTCACTGGAGCATTTTCTTTCCTAGGTTAGGTTATATTTGATTTTAATTATTTTTCTAACATATTAGTTATTACTAATCTAACTCTTTGAACTCATTTTATTTTATTTTTTACAAGACCAATTAATTACACACTTATTTTGATTTATTTAGTTGCCACTAAAATAATATCTTTTAAAATATCAAATTAAAATATTATTATACTATGAAACTAGTTAGGATCACAATAAAAGAATATAACATCAAATCTTTTATATAAGTCACTAAATCAATTAAATACGTATAAAATAGACATAACTTAACAAGTACACATATAAAGAAAATTAAGCGCAATATTATTAATATTTCAAAACTAATATTTTATCAAGAAAAAAATATTAATTAAAGAAATTAAATTTTTATAAATATATCAATAATAATAAAAACTCTCGTATTCAAAATTATTACTATACTTATTAATATATGCATTTTAAGGCATTTTGACATCAAAAATATATTTTAACACTTTTATAGTAGAAATAGATACTCTAAAATATTCAAAATAGTTATATATAATAATATTAATTAAAGTAAGAAATAGTTAGGAGTAATTAAAATATAATTATGTGCACATATTTGTCATTTAGTTAAATGCATATAAAAATATCATTTTAATTATCTACGTGTATATACACGTAAAATTGCATAAAATCTTACTCATTAAATATTTACGCTAAACTACAATTATTTTTTAGAAATATATTTAAAATACAATATTTGTTATTTACGTTACTCTTTAGTTCAATATTTACAAAATTAACATAGCATAGAAACCACACATATAAAGAAAATAATCAATATATATATTTTAAAATAACTTTAACACCAAATTAATGATTTAAAATTCTCTTTCATTAATAAAATAACTTATTATAAAATTTAGGGTGTTACAGATATGATCAAACAAAAGAACATGAACTCCAAGATTATTATCAACAATTGACAATGAACAGCTAAGTCCATACCATTAGTAATACTCACTTAATTTATAAGAACGTTGTGCATTAACAACAACTTTAACACACATAATCTTTAAAGGCATTGCACCTTCAATTAATATTTTCTTTGAAAGTGAATAATCTTTAATATATGAAAGTTAAAATAATTGATTGAAGAAAATCATATATTTATAAAATGATTTTTCAACAGAATGCAAACTTATAAAATAATAAATTATTTAAGATAATATTTTATGAGTATAAATAATTAATAAACCGTTTGTTAAAAATAGTAAGTAAAATTCACGCTATTTGAATCTTCCTATCAAGTCAATCAAACTAAGCTATTCAAATATGTTAATAATAACTATTTATCAATATAAATCTTATCGGTGGCCTATATAAACTAGTAAATACCGAAATAGTTTGGTTATACATCATGCAAAAGACGTTCAGTTATGACGTTAACAAAAGGCCAAATAATAAAAGTCTTCAAGATAAGACGCCATCCTACAGTTTGATAGTATTGGTCTTCACCTGCAGCTTGCAGCTCATCTGCGTCAATCGCAAACACCAAACACATACAACGAAAGGGTGAGTTTGGAAATTATGTAATAGTATAAGACAAACAAGGATAACACACAAGTAATCAAATTAGCACAAACATGAGAAACCTTCAAGAGTAAAATATAAAAGGTTAATTTATTTCAATCACAATAAAACAGTCACAAGGATGAAATGTTATGCATGTCCTATTCTATATACTTCCTCATCATTTGGTACCATTCGACTCTGAAATACTTGGTTAGGAGGCCTGATAATATGCGACTACAAGAGTGGACGGACACAATCATGAATGGCAAAGTACTCATAGATCCCCTCAACTCAACCCGAGACACATATACGTGACGGTCATGGTACTCTTGTGTTCCATGGTAGCTCCCAACCTTAGGGAATAACCGACTAATCCACTTAGGAATTCCCTACTAGAGGTTCCCCCAAGGTCTATCAGTCTTACTTTACAGTTCGACTGTAGCCCTCCACGATCAGGCTCATTCAGTTGTACTTCCCCGAAATCACTAGGTTTGTCAAACCCTCCCTATATGATGACAAAATAATCCTCACTCCAAACCTACAACACCTATCTCATACTTACTCGATTATCACAACTCAATAAGTTTCAATTTCAATTCGCAATATTCATCAGAACTTATATCATTACATATCTATATCAGTCAATCATAATAAAATCCCAATATTTGGTTTAAACTACTCACAATACACCAATCCAGTCACATCAATCACATAATAAGAAATCAAATAGGTGGCACATTCAAGTAATATCATAATTTCAATCAAATAACAAGAACACTCAAATACATATCATTCATACAATAGAAATTGGCATAAGATTTCATAAAATCAGAAAACATGCAATCTTGATATAAATAGATTCACGACAATTCTATAGGTTGTTAAATTATATTTTATTCCTCAGTATTACCATTCATATATTATTAATTAATTATTATTAATTAATTATTATTACTCAATAAGGCTCGACCATATGTAGTAAGCCTTGAATGAATATCTTAGAATTTCGGTATTCTCGTTCATCCCACGTTATTTTATACTCATAAAATCAAACCTCCTCTCACCCCTTACCTTGGCTGAAGATTTTTCCCAACGAAGTCGATCCGCTAATTTAATGTGTCGCATCTTCACCAACCACCGTCTCTAACAGTCTGCGAAAGAAAATAAATTAACGCAACAACCAAATACAAATTAATTACTTGCTCCAATAGATAAATAATTTATTTATTAATAATGCATAGATAAATTATCTGCTATTTCTAATATAACTCAAAAATATATTTAATATCATTAAACACACATATTACTATAATCAAGTTTTGTTTAAACTAAGCATGATAGAAAGAACTAAATACTGTATATATATATATATATATATATATGTAACTTTGATTTTAAAATAAATTTGTATATATATTACACTAAATTTTATTATTAGTTGCTGCTTATTATTTACTACACTTAATTTTATAAATTAACTAAACCCTTTAGAAACAAAACAAACTACATCTCAATACTAATACTTCTAATAGGTTATCTGATAACTAATCTTCTAGAAATTTTTGTGATGACAACTCTTATATAGCATAGTCCTTCTTTTATGTATTAGTCTGTGTTTATAGTAAACATGCAAATTCACTATCCTAGAATTCACCATACGGTGAGTTGATTACAAATCACTTGTATGATAATGGTAAAAATATCAAACAACTAAAATAATTCTCATTTATTTTTCACCGGAATGCTAAAAAAAGATAAATCGGATTCCTAATCTTGATACTCAAGTTCAGAGGTAAGTTACAAATTGTCATTCTTTGTATACTAGTTTCATCTTTATGACTTATTCTATTTTATTATCAAAATCTAATTGATGAATTTAAGAACATATACCCCTTTGTTTTATTCAGACTAAATCGTGTCGGTTGATGGGACTAAATCGCGTCGGTTGATGGGACTAAATCGCGTCGGTTGATGGGACTATAGTTAATATTAGTTATTTAAATCAGTTTCTAAGGCAAACACACAAGACTCACATGAAGAAAATTATAACACATATCAGCACACATATAATAATAGTAGCGTACTCTTATACTATAAAAATATAATAATAAGCAATCGGGGTGTTACACGTACATATATGATGACAAGATACTCCCCAACTCAAATTACTTACATCCCAATTCTCCCCTCGTTCGTTTAGTCTACTCACTCCATTAAGAGAACCATGATTGGCACATGTCGAATTCATCAATATTCAATTAAACACAGTATGCATTTCATGATATTCATCAAGGTGGTAATATCATAAGTCAACAAGTACACATCATCATTGCATATTTCTATAGTCATATAATAAATTCAAAATTTATCATCATAATACACAAGCTCCAATAATACAAGTTTTTCACTCACAGATAATAATACTAGATCATTCACATACATCACATCAATTGCAATGCAAATAATTTCAATGCATCACATTTTATATCATATAACAATATCAATGGTGGATATAATCAAACGACATAATACATCAATTACACAATTCTACAATAATTCAACTACCTTAGGATCTTCGAAATCAAATCAAACTACACACTATAAAAGATTATAACTCATATTTTAACTCACCATATTCAAGTTTTCTCATTAGTCAATTATTACTCTAAGGGCTGCAGCTATATGTAGCGAGCCCCCAATGAATTATGGGAAACACAGTTTTCCCGTTCATGTCACTTAATTTACATTCATGATTTCAAATTCACTCTCACCCCATATCTCAGTTTGATGCTTTCGTATGATATAAGAATCAAAACAATTTTTAGCACCCATGACATGTCGACAGCGCGCAACAAACGAGTTCAAAAGCATCGATGAATTTGCAGAGTCAATGAAATATGGTTGATAATTTATGCGGAGCATAAAAATCAATGATACATAAATAATAAAAAGGCTAAATTACATATGTGGTCCCTTAACTTAATTTTAGGTAACGTTTTGGTCCTTTATCTTCTTTTTTTCCGATTTAGTCCTTTATTCCTAAAAATATCAAATAAAGTATGGAAATATGAGTTTATTTGAAGATTTGCGTTACGAATTTGATGAAATTTGTATTATATTGAAGAATATAATTAATTTTATGAGTTTTGATTGAATTTTTTTTGAATTTTTGTATAAAGAAGGATAACATTGTTGAAATTTTTAAACATGAAATATCAAATTGTCACTTAAAATTAAAATAAAGGACCAAGTCGGGAAAAAAAAAGATAAAGGACTAAAACGTTAACTGAAATTAAGTTAAAGGACCACGAATGTAATTTAGCCATAATAAAAATGTTAGGAAAAGAAACATATTCCAAACGAAGTGAAACAAGTTATTAGGAAATGCCTCATCGATGCGCTGGAGCGCCGACTGTGTCTAACGTCAACATCACCAGAACACACAAATGAATAGTACTTCTTGAAGGTTTCTACGATAGAAATCCCAAAATGATATCATTTTTTCAAGACAGTGAACATGCTTTTCAAAATTCAAGAAAACAACTGCGACAATAATAGAAACCCATTTTTTAAATTGTAACGGTAGGCGATTTCAAGCATATGTAATGGAAGAGGGTGTTTTGTGGAGTCCAAATATGGTTTCGGTGTTCGTTAATGATAGTCGTGGTGGTCAAAATCTTGATAAAAAGGTGGAAGTGTGATTTTTGACAAAGATGAATAAGATATTTCAACTAGCGATTCAGGTTGGGAATGAAAGAAGAGATCAAAACGGTCAGAAATGTGGTAT
The DNA here is from genome assembly GCF_000331145.2 of Cicer arietinum. Taxonomy (NCBI): domain Eukaryota; kingdom Viridiplantae; phylum Streptophyta; class Magnoliopsida; order Fabales; family Fabaceae; genus Cicer; species Cicer arietinum. The sequence continues at coordinate 29,427,735 of NC_021162.2, read as the reverse complement.
TGGTTTTGCACGACACCCACTATAATAGTCATGGTCCAAGAGAAAAGATGGAGATGAAATAGATTATGGATGCGGTGGTGTATACGAAGAAGAAGAAGATTGGAACCGGTCTTCCCTTTTTTCCTTTTTTTTGTTGATTATTATTATTATTATTATTATTATTATTATTATTATTATTATTATTATTATTATTATTATTATTATTATTATTATTATTATTATTATTTAATTACCTTTTACTCTTGTATATTGCTTAATCCACTAAACACATTCTATACCTTTCTTTTATTTTATTTTTTTGAAATAAAATAATACCAATAATTAACAAAACTAATTTCTTTAATAATTTTTTTATAATATAATTTCATTACTAAAATGTTGCTAATATTTCGAAACTATTATTTTATAAAATAAAGTAATTAATCTAATTAATTTTTTAAAATACACTAATAATTAAAACTCTCATATTCAAAATAATAACTACAATTATTACTATACTATTTTACAAAATAATCACATAAAAATACTACTATCTTTATAGAATAGTCAAAATGATAAAATAAATAAATAAATAAAATAAATAATCACATAAATACTACTATCTTTGATATTAATTACTAAATCACAATAAATATGCATAAAATCACCATGCCATAGAAAATATATAAAAATAAAGGAAATCAATTGCAATATTACTAATATCTCATAATAATTATTTATAAAATAAATAATTCAAACAAGGTATTTATAAATAATTAAATATTATTAAGTGGACATTTAATATTAGTTAAACACATAAGAAAATATCACAATAATTACGAACGCACACGTAGATGAAAAATTGGCTAAAATCTTATTCTTTAAAATATTACACTAAAATATTATTATTTTTAGAAAATATATAAAATAAATATAATATTTGTTATTTATATTACTTATTTAGTCAAATGTGTATAAAATTAGCACATTATATAAAACACGCGTATAAGAAAATTAATCATAAACTTGATCAACATATATTCTAAAAAAATATAAGCACCAAATTAATTATTTAACATATTATTTCGTTTAAAATTGTTTATTATAAAATTTAGGGTGATACACTGCATACCATCAAATACATTATTTATGAAGATAAACAAATGCGTAACACATTATCAATTACTTATTCCACTCAAAGCAAGTATGCCATCTAGTAAGCTTACGTGGTCTTGTTGGATTTATAATCCAAATGCAATTATTACACCAATCTCTACTTTGTATGTATATGTCAAACCATTTAAATTCACCATAAACAAATGTGTAACATATTATCAATTACTTATTCCACTCAAAGCAAGTATGCCATCTAGTAAGCTTACATGGTCCTTTTGGATTTATAATCCATTTGCAATTATCACACGCATCTCTACTTTGTTTGTATATGTCAAACCATTTAAATTCACCATTCCACTTAAAGGAACAATAGAATAGTGTGTTGCCAAAAAAGTTATATCCAAAAGAAAAATCATAATTTTGATTAAACTGAATAACATGAACTCCAAGATCATCATCACCAGATTTGCAATGAACAGTTAGGCCGGTTTTCATTCCATTAGTAATAGTCACATGTGTTCCAAGAACATTTTGCATGAACAACAACGCCAACACACATATCAAAAGTAATTTTTGGATAAATAATGACATTGCACCTTTAATCAATCTTTTCTTTGAAAGTGAATATTCTTTAATATATAAAAGTTACAATAATAGATTGAAGAATATCATATATTTATATAGTTATTTTTGGAAAGAATGCAAATACATAAAAAATAAATTATTTAAGGTAATATTTTGTGAGTATAAATAATTAATAACCGTTTGTTAAATATTTAACAAAGTAAATTCAAAGATAGTCAAGGATTTATTAAAGTGAATATTGTATTTTTACTCAATATAGAATAGTAAATTTATGGAAAAACTAATTTTGATTTACGACATTTAATGTAATTAATTTTACAAATATTGTAGTTTTGACTAGAGATATTGATAACAAAAGAGTTGATAACAATTAATTTATTTATTATATTGAACTAGTAAAATACCGGTTTATGATCATATAGATCGAAGGTTGAGAGTATTTTTGTATATTATATATTTCTCTTTTTATACTAGATCCATCACCGGATAGTAAAGAAGAAGAGATCCTCAAACTTACTCTGAGTAAAACAATGGATGCTCTAAAAGAGTGTGACATGGTGAATAATTTTATTATCTATAAAATAATTAATTCATATTCATAATAGCAACAAATTAAATCAAATAAATGATATCAATCGAATCATAATTAAGCATATTAAACCAATCGATTAATATTTAATTAAAACATATTTATATTTCTAAAAACTATTATAAAATAGTTTATTGCATTTGTAGTTGTATTAATAGATACATAATCTTTATCTTCTATATTTTACATTAAGTCTGACATAATTCGCATTTATTTCCCATATTAATATTTTCCATAAATACATACAGGCATGTTTTTTATGATTAATTATTAATTTATTATTTATTCATAACATATTTTTTAACGTAATTATTTCTTTAGAACAATAATTATGATCAAAATAAATTAGTTTTTTGTTATTTTCAATTGACTTGATACATTTGTAATTTGTATTCATTGCTAGGAGTCATCTTTTATCGGCATAGGCATTGTGAAACATGTCGTTGACACAATTGACTGGTGGTACACTGCATGTGTGTGCAATAAGAAAGTAATCCCTGATGAGCGCATTTGTTATTGTGGAAAATGTAACAAACATGTTATGAATTTTTCCCCACGCTATAGAATTAAACTTCGTGTAATTGACACAATTGATTCAGCCACCTTTGTTATATTTGATCGAGATGCTTCAATGTTGTTTAAAAAATCAACAACATAATTATTTTATTAATAAAATAGAATTTTAAATAATTAATTTGGCATTAAAGGTATTTTAGAATATATATGATTCATTTTCTTTATATGTGTGTTTTTTTATGATGTGTGAATCTATACATATTTGACTCAATGAGTGATGTAAATAATAAATATTATATTTTATCATTTTATATATTTTTCTAAAAATAATAGTATTTTAGTGTAAACATTTTAAAGAACGACATTTTAGGCAACTTTACATGTATATGTTAGTTGGTAATTAATGTGATATTTTCTTGTATGTTTGACTAATGTTAAGTGTGCACATTTTATATTTTAATTATTTCTTATTTTAATTATTTACTTTATAAATAATTATATTGGGATATTAGTATAACCTAACTAAACTAAATAATAATAAATAAAAAAACAAAAGATATAAGGAAGGATGGTGGAGGAGTAGTAACAGTCGCTTAAAGAAGAGGAAACATAAATTAGTACTACCGTTTGAAACCAATGATCGATAACTATTACAGAAAAGTTTATCCGTTTACGTCCAAATTTTAGTATTTTGTTTCATTCATTTAGCTAGTCAATTAAACACACTTTCTCAAACTTTTTACCAACCTAATTTCTCTCTAAACTACCCGACTTCTTCTTTTTTGGAATTCGTTATTTTGCACCGTTCTTCTTCATCGCAAGTCCAATTTGAGTGAAACCAACAGGAAAAAAATCATGCAAAAAGTGGGTATATTATCCACATATTGGTGTTATGGTTTATGGTAAGTTTCCTTGACCTAACTTCGAAATTAGTTTTTAGTGTAACACCCCAGATTTTATTATAAATATTTCCTTCATGAAATAGGATTTTAGATAATTAATTTGGTGTTAAAACTACTTTAGAATATGTGTGGATAAATCTTGTGACTAACTTTCGTTATATGAGTGGTTTCTATGATATGCTAATTTTGTATATATTTAACTAAATAAGTGATAAAAATAAAAAAATAATATATTTTATTATTTTATATATTTTTCTATAAATAATAGTATTTTAGTATAAATATTTTAAAGAATAAGATTTTTGGCAAGTCTACATGTATACGTGTGTTTGTAGTTAATGTGATATTTTCTCGTATGTTTGACTGATGTTAAGTGTGCACATAATTATATTTAAATATTTATAAATATATGTTATTTTAATTATTTATTTTACAAATAATTATCTTGATATATTAGTAATTTTAATATTGATTTTCTTTATTTTTATATATTTGCTATCGTATGAGGATTTTATACATATTTATTTTGATTTAGTAAGTAATATAAATTGTTGATGTTATATTTATTTATTTTATCATTTCGACTATTCTATAAAGATGATGTATTTTTATTTGATTATTTTGTAAAATGTTATAGTAATAATTATATGTATTATTTTGAATATGAGGGTTTTATGTTCTATGTTAAGGATAAATAATATTATGTTAAAATGAGTATTTTAGAGAAAACTTTCTTAAAAGTAAAATAAATTATTTATTTATTAAGGGTTTTTATTAATACTAAATTTTGGACCAGACGACTATTTACGCCCTTATTTTCTACTTATGCATATTAATTTGGGTTATTATTGATTGGACCTTTCGTTTCTACACCTACGAGTTACTAATTACACCTCTTTTTCTACCTCAGACTTGACTACTGTTTTGGGCCTTACAAATTTACTCTTGTACTTGTACATCTGCAATCTGCACCCCTCCTTCTGCAATTAAAAAAATAAAAAGCTAAAATCTGACAGTCAAATCGCTCAAACTCTTTTTCTCTCAAATTCACTCCCACCAATTAATTCCTTGCCGTTTTGAAACAATCTCAACCTCTACCCCACACAAAATTGACCACCGAATCCATTTTTGGCATCAATTTTAATGATCGTGCCTCCGTTTAATCAGAAACAGCTACGTTTCTTTCCTTGAGCGAGCTGTTTTAGGCCGATTCCAATCTCCACATTTGTTGTCTCAAAAAACTGGTATCATTTTTGGATTCCTCCCATCGAAACCTTCAAGAAGCACTACTCATTTGTATTTTTTGGTGAAGTTGACGTTGGACCCTTCCGGTGCTCTAACGAGTCGGTAAGACTTTTTCTGTAGTTTTTTCTCGTTGTTTTGTCTCCATTTTTGTTCCTAAAATTATTATTAATTAATTAAACTTTATTTTTTAAGCTCAGAATAATTTATCAGTCAAGTCTCAACGATTTTGTGCACTCGTCGTTTATTTGGATTCGCTCGCTGTACGTTGTAGATCTACAGTTGCAGTTGAAAATTTCCATTGATTTATGTGTTTGAGAAAGCATCTAAATAAAGTAAGGGGTGAGAGAGTGTTTGAATTCAAGAGTATAATATATTGTGAGTTGAACGAGAAAACTGTATTTACCAACGATTCATCGGGGCTCGCTACGTACGGCAGTAGCCCTTTGAGTGATAAATTAATTAATATGAAAAATGGAAATTGTGAGATTAAAATTTGGAATAGAAATATTTATAAGGTGTTGATTGATTTAATTTCGTTAAATGTGTGATATTTGATATTATTGAGATATTTAACATTATTGTGATATTTGATATTATTGTGACATTTGATATCATTGTGATATTTGATTTCAAATGAATTTGGTGCATATGTTTGATTAAATGAGTTTATCTGAATGCAATGTATAATGTAAGTTGATTTGATGATGACATGTGATTTATGATATAAATTTGTGATAAGTTTATGTGATAATAATGATGATGTTTGATTAATGATAGTGATTCTATAAAATTGTGACAAGTTTATGTGATGAGATACGATTAATGATGGTGATATTGTGAATGTGTGATGAGAATATTGAAGTAACCCCATAGCTGGTGAAATAATTTTGATTCCAATTTGTATTTGAGATGACAGTCTTAATGTAGTATCATAGGCCAACGAGGGGAGAAAATAAATATTGAGAATTTGTGAAGTGAATATCATTTTATGATCATATAGGTAGGGCCTGACAAGCCTAGTGATTCCGGGGAAGTACAAATAAATGAGTCTGATCGTGGCAGTCTCTTATTGAGCCTTAAGGAAAGATTGATAGACCTTAGAGGTATTCGGGTGGGGAATTCCTAGGTGACTTGGAGGTAGCACTTTAAATTTCGGGAGCTACCATGCAACACATGTTTACCTCGACTGTCGCGTATATGTGTCTCGGGTTGAGTTGAGGGGATCTGTGAGGATAGGACATATTTGAATTGTCCGTCCACCGGAATGGTGGCATAGTATCAAGCCTCCTAACCAAGTACTTCAGAGTTAGAATGGTACCACATTGTGAAGTAGAGTTAAGCTCATGCATAACATTGCATTTTCATGTGATTGTTTGGTTCTGATTAATATGTATTGTGTGCAATAATAATTTATGAGATGATTTGATGTTATAGTGAAATGTATTGATTTTCCTTGATTTTGACTTTGACTTCATTATGTGATGTTTTCCTTGAATAATGTTTGTTTGATGATATGGTTTATTTATGATCAAATGCGTGTTCTTCTTACTTATATTATACTATTGACATGACTTCAAAACTCACCTCATTCGTTGTATGTGTTTGACTGACTTGGCCCTATAACACATCAAATTTTATAATAAACTATTTTATTAATGAAATATTATGTTTAATAATTAATTTGGTGTTAAAATTATTTTATAATACCTGTTGATAAATTTCGTGATTAGTTTTTGTTATATGGGTGCTTTAGATAACGTGCTAGTTTTATACATATTGGACTAAATGAATAATCTTAATAACAAATATTTTATTTTATATATTTTTCAAAATAATATTTTAGTGTAATATTTTAAAGAATAAGATTTTTTAACGATTTTACGCGTATATGCGTGTACGCAATTAATGTGATATTTTACAATTCATTTGATTAATGTTCAGTGTGGACATAATTATATTTCAATTATTTATAACTATTTTCTATTTTTACTTATTTATTTTATAAATAACTATTTTGGGATAATAGAAATGTTGTGTTTGATTTCCCTTATTTTTATATAATTATTATGATATTGTGATTTTATATATATTTGTTATGATTTAGTAATTAATATAAAGTGTTGATGTTGTAACACCCAATTTATTATTATTATATTTTAGTAATACAATAATAATAATAATAATAATAATAATAATAATAATAATAAAACTATTAATAATAAAAATATTATCTTAACTATTAGTAATAAAAATATTTTTGTTTATTCTTCCTTAAAATCAAATAAATGTAGTAATAATAAACAAATAAGTAAAAGAAACTAAAAACACCACTTTTTAGCGAAACCTTTTATCAGACTCCGAGACACTGTTACCCTAGCTAATCTAGTTGGCAAATATTCACATATATATAGATAGCTAAAAGCAAAGTTATTATTGCCGCACCAAACCTTCCTTTCGTGATTATTCCTGCCGCACCAAACCTTCCTTTCCAATTACACCAACAAGCCAATCATAATCATAGCTCCGTACACCTTCCTTTCCAATTTCTCTAACAAGCCAATCATAGTCATAGCTCCGCACACCTTCCTTTCCAATTTCTCCAACAAGCAATCATAGTCATAGCTCCGTACACCTTCCTTTCCAATTTCTCTAACAAGCCAATCATAGTCATAGCTCCGTACACCTTCCTTCCCAATTTCTCCAACAAGCCAATCATAATCATAGCTCTGTACACTGATCGTTGTCTCTCGATCGTAATTTTGGCAGCTACTACTATCAAATTAAATTATCAAGCATATAATTTCTTTTTAGAGGATTTTTCATCTTCTCCGGTAAGTTTCTTTCCATTTTTAAATTATTTGTGAACAACTATTGTCTATGTCATTGTTATTTGCGTTTTGTTTTCCGATCATATAATTTATCGTCTTTTCTGTTTTAGTTGATTTTTTCTTTTTACAATCATGATTAACATTAATGATTTTTTTTTTTCTGTTTGAATATCAACTATTTATAAAATGAAATTTTGATCTCAAGAACAATGTGTTTTGAACAAAATTGTAAACCGTCTCTAAAGTAGCATAATTGTTCCCTATCTTTACAAGTAGGAGAATTGTTATGTTGTATTGAAATTAATTTGGTCAATTCAACTTAATATTTAAATCTATTGATATTAAAATCTTATATAATATAATTTTGTTAGGAACTTCTAAGTGCCATGCGTTTAATTTCTCCTTTATATAAATAGTGCAAATATATTTTCTATCATATAAAATAAAAACACAATCTCATAATTTTCCTATTTTAATGTGAAGATAGCATATACTATATTTATATATATGCATACAATAAGATTTACAATTTATATATCAACAATAAAGAATCTACTTTTATTGTACATCTAATAGCCTTTTTAATTAATTTTTAATGCATATGATTTATTACTACACTACTGTGATATCAAAACTATACAAACTATATGTACTAAGCAATACATAATTATGTTTTTTTTAAGATATTGTTTATATAGGTATAACCATAAGTATACATAGTAGTAAATATATATATTGAAATGGTGTTTCAAATAGTAAACAATTTACTTAACTATTGTACCAAATGATTAATTTGTATTTGGTTATTGTGTTGTTTTATTTATTTTGCGAACTATTCGAGATGGTGGTTGGCGAAGACGCGACACATTAAATAAGCAGATCGTCATTGTTGGGAAAAATCTTCAATCAGGGTAAGGGGTGAGATAGCGTTTGAATTCATGAGTATAATATATTGTGAGATGAACCGGAAAACTGTATTTCTCAACAACTCATTCGGGGCTCGCTACGTATATCAGTAGCCATTTGAAAGATAAATTAATTAATGTTAAAATATTGGGATTGTGAGATTAAAATGTTAAATAGAAATGTTTATAAGATGTTGACTGATTTAATTTTGAATAATTGTGTGGTATTTGATATTTGATATTTGATAATGTTGTGATGTTAAATGTTGAATGAAATTGTGTGCATGTGTTTGATTAGATGAATTTATGTAATGTGATAATAAATGAATGCATTGTATGACATATGTTTATGTGATGATGATGATGATGATCATGTTTGATTGATGATTAATGATGTTATCAAATTGTGATGAGAATATTGAAGTACCCCATAGTTGATGAGATAGTGATGATTCCTAGAGATGATGCTCTTAATGGGGTAGTCTAAGCTAACGAGGGTAGAAAATAAATATTGAGAATTTGTGAAGTGGAGATTATTTTGTCATCATATAGATAGGGTCTGACAAGCCTAGTGATTCCAGGGTAGTACAACTAAATGAGCCTGATCATGGCGGTATGCTGTTGAGCCTTAAGGCAAGATTGTTATACCTTGGAGGTATTCGGGTGGGGAATTTCTAGGTGACTTGGAGGTAGCACCCCAAATGTCGGGAGCTACCATGCAACACACGTTTACCTCGACTATCGTGTTTATGTGTCTCAGGTAGAGTTGAGGGGATCTATGAGGACGGGGCCAATTTGAATTGTCCGTCCACCAAGATGGTGGCATACTATCAAGCCTTCTAACCAAGTACTTCAGAGTTAGAATGGTAGCACATTGTGAAGTAGAATATAAGCTCATGCATTGCATTACATTTTCTTGTGATTGTTTTGTGTGATTAATAGGTATCATGTGTGATAATATATTATCTTAGATAATTTGATTCTATAGTGAAATACATTGATTTTACTTGAGTGATTTTAACTTTATAATGTGATGTTTTTCCTTGAAGAATGTTTGTGTTATGATATAGTGTATTATGATTGTTTGTGTGTTCTTCTTACTTATATTATGCTATTAACATGATTTCAAAACTCACCTCCTTCGTTGTTTGTGTTTGACTGACTTGGTCATGGGTTTGCGAAATCGCATTTATTACAAGTTAATGAGTCTTGAAGTTCAAGTTTGGGAGAAAACCCACTCTGATAGGTGATACCGAAAATTAAGAGTTGTAATTTCTATTTCAGTTATGTAACTACAAATGACTTTTTATATGAAACCTTAGTACTAGTAAGTTTTTGGAATTAAAATAAGAATTTATAGTTAAATAAAGTTCATTGCTTTTAAATTGTTTTATTTGAGTAATAAAGTTTGAATTGTTCCATGTGTACTTTGAGAAACGTGATATCCTAAGTTAAAAAAATAAAAGTTTTTATTTTCTTGGAAACAGATTTTTATTTATTTATCCGCTACAAATTTTATAGAAATATGATATAAATTATTATATATATTATTTTGGGGTTTAGGGTGGCACATGCCCTACGTTTGCGAAATTGCAGTTGTTACAGGTTAATGAATCTTGAAGTTGAAGTTTGGGAGGAACCCCGCTCTGATAAGTGATACCAGGAATAAGGGTTGTAATTTATATTTTATTTATTTAATTTGAAACGACTTTTTGTACGAAAATCTTATAAGTACTAGTAAGTTTTTAGAATTAAATCAAGTAATCAAGCTTATTGAGATTGCACTATTTTATCGGAGTAAAGAAGTTTAAAGTGTTCCTTTTGATTTTTGAGAAACGTGATATCCTAAATTAAAAATAATTTTTTTTTTAATTTTCTTAGAAATAGATTTTTATTTATCCGATGTAATCTTTATAGAAATATGATATAAATTATTATATATATTGTTTTGGGGTTTAGAGTGTCACATTAGTGGTATCAGAGCACGTCTGTCCAATCAGGCCGAGTGGGTTGAGTGTTGATTCAATGTTAGTCGAATGTCAGTCGTATCATTTGTGTTTTGTTGTGTATTAATTATTTTCAATATCGTGTTTTTTTTCTTTCTTTATATTATTGTGTTATGCGCATTATGATTTTGTATAATTATACATATTTGTGATGTTACTAATTAACTACTTGTAATTTGCTTACTCTGATTGTATCCATGAAATTATTTGTTAAAATTTGAGTGAAGAATTGTTGACATGATGAAGTTAATTAACTTTTTATTGGACATGTGGCTTGTGTTTGATTATTTGCACTTTTGTTACCGTTGATAGGCAGAAATAAACTTTTTTTATGGACTAGATGTATGTTTGAAATTATTAATTTATGATTTGCTACAAATTATTAATAACAATAATCTTAAATATTAAAGGTTGGTAGAATTTAGAAGTAAAAAAAAAATGACATTTCAAAGGAGTTAGAATTGACTTATTTTGTAAAATGAAAAATAACTTTTGTTTGAATTACTCTTGATTATTTAAAAAAAGTTAAATTGAGTTGAATTTTTATTGTTTATAAAGTAACAATAATCTATACTACTGATTTTATTTACTACTTAAAATAGCTGAAAATTTACACCATATTTTACTATGTGTTGTTTTTAAGAAAATAAAAAAGATCTGTTGTTATGTTGGTTTAGAGGGGCTAATGTGAATATTGAATAGCGAGTGTGTTGGGATATTTCCTTCGGAATGATTGATTGACCGATTATGATATTATGAACTCATTAGAGTGTAATTTGATATTAGAGTTTTAGATTTTAAGAACTCAGTAGTGATTTATAATGGTACAAAAAAAAGGGGTTTAAAATGTCTACTAATTGAGAAAGAGAGGGAAAATAAATAAATAAAAGGTTAAATAAATTGATTTTAAAGCGTGTAATTTAATTTTAAATCACTTGAAAGTGTTGATGGTTGTATCTAAATGATTAATGTTTTTACATTGCTTTTGAAATCAATTTAGGACATTCGTCATGATTTTGTAATAGTATAAAATTCATACTATTAGCAATTGTAATTCTTGAATATTCAAGGTTGGTTGAAATTTTATAGTTAGACTTTTAGAAACAAAGAATTGTGAAGGGATTAAATTTGATTATTTTATAAAAGGAAATAATTTATGTGTGAATTATTGTTGACTTATTTTAGAGAATTAGATTGTGTTAGAGTTGTGTTGATTCTTAAAATAATAATAAAAAATATATATAGTTATGATGATTTTATTTAAAATTTAGATTAGTCACACAAGAGAAAAATAATTTAAGTCAAGTTTTACTATGTGCTGTTTTTTTTAAAAATAAAAAATCGTGAAGAGTTGTTGGAAAAATAGTTTTTAGAAATTAGGGAAAAAAATATATAACTATGTTAGAAGTCTGGGTGAATTAGAAAATTTTGTATCTAATTTTATATACATGATTTGATTTGATATCTGGAAAGGTATTTTGGTGGTTAATTTTATATACATGATTTGATTTGATATCTGAAAAAAAAATTATTTTAAGAGTGCTTAAATATCTGGAAAGGTATTTTGGTGGTTAAGATATTGGTGAAATGTTAGTAATCTTATTGATTTTAAAAGCAATTAAAAAAAATTGTAAGATTTATTAAGAAGTAATCCAAGGTAAAGTTTGAAATTATCAAGAAAAATTATTTTATGGTATTAAAAGATTAGTGATCCTTTTAAAATGATTTAAGTGTTTGAAATCAAATTTTAGAGTATTGATGAACCACTAAAATGATTTATGTACTACGAGATTTATTTTAGTTTTATGATTGTTATATTAATTTTGAGTAAAAATAGTTGCTTACTTTACTTGTTAATTGAAAAATCTTTGTTTTAATTTTTGTTAAATGATAAGGATTGATTAAAAAAATGGGTAAATTATTAATTTAGTTGTGATGAATTTTTGTTGTTGGATTGCGATGAGAATATTTTACATCATGATGTCAATTATTCAATTACTTATAAGCATGTGTATGTGATTAGGTGAATGTGAAAGTGTTTGTGTTTCAAGCGTTCTAAGTGTTGGGTATTTGTGAATAGTTTTAGAGTAATTGTGAGTGTTTAAAAGTGAAATAATTTTATATTTATTTATTTAAATTGGTGATTCATATTGATGCAATTGTCCTTACTTTTGTTGTTATAACTAGTTGTAAATCACAAATAAATTACTACGAAGGTGGAATTAAATGGGTTTTTAACTTGAAGTAAGGAGTAGGAGTCGTGGCGCCGCTTTCGCACTCCTGAATCATGTTAAATATACTTTTAATTATCCATGTTTGAATTTGAATGACTACAGTTATGGTTACCTTAAGTAGTTGACTACATGAATAAGAAGGACTAGCTACCCCAATGACTCATCGTCAATAAAAGAGACAACGATAACTCATTATTTTGTTAGAAGAACCTTTTAATTTTATTTTTTTAAATAATTAAAAAAAAACATGTTCATTGCTTATATCAATTGAATAAATTTAATTATTAAATATACATTATTGGGAAATAGTATCTCTATCAGTAGTTTTTTTTCTTCCTTTCTCCTTGATTATATACAGAGTATGTTTTTATAGAGTAATTGATTGTAAATCTATTATCACATTATTAAGTTTTTAGATGTGTTTAATATTTTAAAAATTGTTCTCTTCGTCATACCTCAGTTAAATTTGTTGAGTGTTTGGTGATATGATTTAGACTTTATTTTAAGGAGTAAAACTAGTAATATATGGTTTGAAAGAAATAGTTGAAATTGACAACGTACTTGAAATGTTGTTCATTTAACCAAACAAAATGAAGTATGTTATTATTGACAAAATCTATGTGTTATGTTTTATATGTAAATTACAATGAGTAAATCTACGGTATTTTATTTCATAATTGAATGATAAATGTGATAGGCAATTTATTTCATAATTGAACGATAAATGTTATGTGTTTAATTGATTTAATCTGTCATTTTAGCCTATCATGCTAAGTTAATTTATTTTTGATATATTGTGCTTAAATTACTAGTGAATGCCTTATGTATGGTTGTTATATATTTGGGTACTAAGTTTGAATCTTGAGGGTATTTAGTTAGATATTAGTTCGCTTGTTGTTCACCATAAATTTCGAGGACGAAATTTCATTAACAAGGGGAGAATTATAACACCCCAAATTTTATAATAAATATTTTCTTCATGAAATAGGATTTTAGATAATTAATTTGGTGTTAAAACTACTTTAGAATATATGTGGATAAATCTTGTGACTAACTTTCGTTATATGAGTGGTTTCTATGATATGCTAATTTTGTATATATTTGACTAAATAAGTGATATAAATAATAAATAATATATTTTATTGTTTTATATATTTTTCTATAAATAATAGGATTTTAGTGTAAATATTTTTTAAAAAACAGATTTTATGCGATTCTACATGTATACGTGCGTTTGTAGTTAATGTGATATTTTCTTGTATGTTTGACTGATGTTAAGTGTGCACATAATTATATTTAATTATTTATAAATATATGTTATTTTAATTATTTATTGTGATTGTTTGTTTGTGATTAATATGTATTGTGTGCGATAATAATTTATGAGATGATTAGATGTTATAGTGAAATGTATTGATTTTCCTTGATTTTGACTTTGACTTCATTATGTGATGTTTTCCTTGAATAATGTTTGTTTGATGATATGTTTATTGATGATCAAATGTGTGTTCTTCTTACTTATATTATACTATTAACATGATTTCAAAACTCACCTCCTTCGTTGTTTATGTTTGACTGGCTTGGCCATGCGTTTGCGAAATCGTAGTTGTTACAGGTTAATGAATCTTGAAGTTGAAGTTTGGGAGGAACCCCGCTTTGATATGTGATATCGGGAATAAGGGTTGTAATTTATATTTTATTTATTTAATTTGAAACGACTTTTTGTATGAAGATTTTATAAGTACTAGTAAGTTTTTATAATTAAATCAAGTAATTATAATTTAATCAAGCTTATTGAGATTGCACTATTTTTAAAGGAGTAAAGAACTTTAAAGTGTTCCTTTTGATTTTTGAGAAACATGATATCCTAAATTTAAAATAAAAGTTTTTAATTTTCTTAGAAATAGATTTTTATTTATCCGCTGCAAATTTTGTAGAAATATGATATAAATTATTATATATATTATTTTGGGGTTTAGGGTGTCACATTTAGAGTGTCTTCTCATAATTTATTTTTGACGTTCACCCATAAATTGTCGAGTTAGATCGATTGAAGGATCAAAAGCCTAAGAACAAAGGTTGTTGGATCATTGAAATGTATTCGTGTGTAAAAGCGTCAAAATAAGGTAAGGGGTGTGAGAGTGTTTCAATTCATGAGTATAATATATTGTTATATGAACGGGAAAACCGTATTTCCCAACGATTCTTTCGGGGCTCACTACGTACGGCAATAGCACTTTGAGGGATAAATTAATTAATGCGAAAATATGGAAATTGTAATGTTAAAATATAGAATATAAATATTTGTAATGTGTTGATTGATTTAGTGTCTTTAAATGTGTTGTATTTGATATTATTGTGATATTGGGTGTCGAATGAATTTTATGTATATGTTGAAATAAATGAGTTTATGTGATATGATCATAAAATATGGATGCATCATGATACTTTTATGTGAGGATGATGATGTATGATTAATAATTACGATATTATAAATTGTAATAAGTTTATTTGATGAGATATGATTGATGAGAGTGATGCTATAATTTTGTGATGAATTTATGTGATGATGATGGTGATATGTGCTTAATGATAGTGATACTATAAGTTTGTGTTGAGAATATGGAAACAACCCCATAGTTGATGAAATAATACTGATTTCATTTGGCGATTGAGATGACGGTCTTAATGAAATTTCATAGGCAAATGAGGGGAGAAAATATATACATCATATATGTAGGGTCTGGCAAGCCTAATGATTTCGAGGAAGTACAATTGAATGAGCTTGATTGTGGTGGTCTGCTATTGAGCCTTAAGGCAAGATTGTTAGACCTTGGAGGTATTCGGGTGCGAAATTCCTTGGTGACTTGGAGGTAGCACTCCAAATGTTGCGAGCTACAATGCGACACACGTTTACCTCAACTGTCGCGTTTATGTGTCTCGGGTTGAGTTGAGGGGATCTATGTGGATATTGTAACACCCCATTTTTCAAAGCGAGGGTATATTTTTTTTTTTTTTTGAAAGTAATTAAACTAAAACAGAGAAATAGATAAAGAAATGCCTTTGGATAAATAACTGAGTCATTATAATTTACAAGCAGCGGAAAAGTTTCTCCAATTATAAATCCAAAACATTTACACAACCATAAATGGTACATGGAACCCATTCACATAAGAATTCGAACTGACAATATTAGTATAAATACAGTTTTCCAAACTAAAAATACTCCAATCCAAAAAGAAGGACACCTAGTCCCTATACATCATCCTAATCTGATCATCCTACCAAAAAGCTATACACCCTGAGTATCTCCACGCGCCCCGTGAGATCCTCCTAACGTGACTGCAGTCAAACGTTCCCATCTCCATTCCCGTCCGTAGGGTACGAACCGGTATGACCGTCCTGACTCTCATCTGAGGGCAAAGCCCAGATTTCCACAATAATTGTAAAGGGTCACCAACCAGAAAATAACAGTTAACACATAGCAATTAAGTTTTTTAAATGCTCAAAATAACTTTTCAACTAAGCATGCACCTTAACAGGATTTCCAATATGCGAAAAGTTCATACAATACTTTGCCAATTAAAAAAAGAAAGTAAAATGAAGTCCTCAATCTCCTAATTAACACATAACCAATCAAGACATGGATAAGTTATGTAACACCCCGTTTTTCAAAGCGAGGGTATATTTTTTTTTTTCTAAAAGTAATTAAAACGAACAAAGAATAAATCAGGAAATGCTTTTGGATAAATAATTGAGTCATTATAATTTACAAGCAGCGGAAAAGTTTCTCCAATTACAAATCCAAAACATTTCTACATAAACATCAAATGGTACATGGAACCCATTCAAAGATGATATAAAACTGATAATATTTGTATAAGTACAGTTTTCCAAAACTAAAATACTCCAAACCAAAAAGAAGGACCCCTAGTCCCTATACATCATCCTAATCTGATCATCCTACCAAAAACTATACACCCTGAGTAATCTCCACGCGCCCCGTGAGATCCTCCTAACACAACCGCAGTCAAGCATTCCCATCTCCATCCCTGTCCGTAGGGTACGAACCAGTAGGGCCGTCCTGACTCTCATCTGAGGGCAAAGCCCAGATTTCCACAATAGTGTAAAGGGTCACCAACCAGAAAATAACAGTTAACACATAGCAATTAAGTTTTTGAATGCTCAAAACAACTTTTTAACTAAGCATGCACCTTAACAGGATTTTCAATGTGCGAAAAGTTCATACATTACATTGCCAATGAAAATGAAGGTAAAATGCAGTTCTCGATCTCCTAATTAACACATGATAAAACAAAACATGGATAGATTCATGAGCAATTAATCATACAACTAAAAATGAGGATTTTCACTGAGCCAATCGATTGGGCAATCGATTGGGGTGAAGATTTTTAATGAAAACAGAATCCTGGGCTGAATTCAATCGATTGGTAAATCGATTGATTGGTTCCTGAGCCCCTGGTTTCGAGCCAATCGATTTCCTAATCGATTTGGTGAGGGATTCTTAATGAAAACAGAATCCTGGGCTGAATTCAATCGATTGGTAAATCGATTGATTGGTTCCTGAGCCCCTGACTTAAGGCCTAATCGATTGGGCAATCGATTTCGAAAGGGATTTTAAAAAGGCTGATTTACAAAATCGATTGGCTAATCGATTTTGTGAATTGGCCAAGTCCCTGTTTACCCATCCAATCGATTGGGAAATCGATTTCCCTGATCAGTTTTCCAAAAATTCATGAATTAACCTAAGTCATTCCTAATCAAGTTCACCACTTAACACTTAGCAATTTCTACGCGATTACTACGACACACAAAGGTTCGATAACCATCATACTCACACACAATACACAACACATAGCACTTAACACCTTCATCTCAGTTATCACGATAAATCAAAATTCGAATCACTCAATCATAAACTCAAATCAAACATGACTCGCGTGCCAGGCACCCTAATGCAATGCGTATATGCCAAAATGCATGGACTCGGAATTCCAAACCAAAACCCTCCTCGAAGGGCCGTAAATCATAATTGTACCGCCTATCGCAGGCCAAAGTACCAATTACCGAGGTGCCACCTATCACGGGTCAGCACGATTTACTAAAATGCGTAAATCATAAACGTACCACCTATCACGGGTCAGTACAGTTTACCGAGGTGTCACCTATCACGGGTCAACACGATTTACTAAAAGAAAAAGCGGGAATCGTAAATGTACCACCTATCACGGGTCAGTACAGTTACCATGGTGTCACCTATCACGGGTCAACACGATTTACTAAAATATAAATCGCAAACGTACAACCTATCACGGGTCCGTACAGTTTACCAAGGTGCCACCTATCACGGGTCAGCACAATTCACCAAAAATGTAAATCGTAAATGTACCACCTATCACGGGTCAGTACAGTTACCATGGTGTCACCTATCACGGGTCAACACGATTTACTAAAATGTAAATCGCAAACGTACAACCTATCACGGGTCCGTACAGTTTACCAAGGTGTCACCTATCACGGGTCGACACAATTTACCAAATGAAATGCATGAGCATACACAGACTCCATTCACAACAATCGTTAAGCAAATGCAGATATTAAAAGATTCCCCATTTTTAATACCCATTTAACTTAAACGACTTTCAAACAACATTAATTAAATAAGTCATTAAGAGATTCCCCGTTCTTAATACCGATTTAACTTAATGATTTTCAAAACAAAACGTTAAGCAAACAGTCATATTAAGAGATTCCCCATTCTTAATATACTTTTGACTTAAACGGTTTTCTCGCAAAACATTCAGTAAACGAGTCATTAAGAGATTCCCCATTCTTAATACTCATTTACCGAAACGATTTTCAAAAACGATAGTTAAGTAACCGAGACATTAAGAGATTCCCCATTCTCAACGCCCAGTTAACTTAAACATTTTCCTCAAATACACATTAAGTAAACCGAGGTATTAAAAGATTCCCCATTTTTAATACTCGTTTAACTCTAATGGTTTTCAAATTCCACAGAAACAAATTCAAACATACTTTCACATTCAAACCATAATTCACAACAACCACACCAATTAACAAACATCAAGTTTCATTTACCCATAATCATACACAATGACATTCAAATTCATTTACCACGAAACATTCATCACTATAAACAAAACCTAACTCTTAGGGTTTTACCCGTAACGCACTAGTTTGGTTTTTCCCCAAATCGACACATTTAACCCTAACAATTTCCTTCCCACACAACTACAGATAAGTCCCTAATGCAAGCTAGAAGTTTGGAAGGAGCCCTTACCTCAAAGTTAGCTTTATCGAGTGTTTCCGGTTCCGCGAGAAATTCCGGTAAAATCTCCGCTCGCAACGCCGCTTCCAAATTAGTTCACTAGCACCGTAGCGTGGTGGTGAGCAACTTTCCCTTCTATCTCTTCGAGGAATGAGGTTTGGATCAAGGAGAAACGGAGGGGTTTGTGTTTGGATCTCAAAACCGTTTTTCTTCGTTTTCGAATCAAAGAGGAAGAGTGGAGTTGCAAAAACCTTGATCTAACTCTCCCCCAACCTTGGGTTACTAGTTTTGAAGAAAAGAAAGCGACGAAAACGAAAATGGGAGAAAGGAGAAAAATGGGTCACGGTTAGAGGAAGAAGATGAAGTTTTGAAATTTTCCTTCCTTTCTTTTTCTTTCCTTTGTTTTTCCTTTCTTCCTTTTTCCTTCCTTCCTTTATATACTATTTTCTTTTCCTTTTCCTTCCTTCTAGTTTTCCTTTCTTTTTCCCTCCAAGCAAACATATATATATAAAATAAATATAACTTAACAAATATCTCAAAATCTAGATATTTATTAAATTACCTTTTCACCCGAAACGCCTTAAATTAACCGTAAAGTATTTTCCGCAGTTAAATTCAATTTATTTATCGACGAGAAATTCTAATTGGCATCGAAATATCTTTTTGATTATAAAACTCCAAAATATTATTAACTTTGGCTTAAAAGCCTCCGAGCCAAAATCCAAAATATACCAAAAATACATAAAAGGTACTTTAAAATTATGGGTCTTACATTACTCCCCCCCTAAAATTAGTTTCGTCCTCGAAACTATGCATCGATAAATAACTCTGGGTGTTGTTCCCTCATCTTGCTCTCCAGTTCCCAAGTCGCATCTCCAGTAATTGGGTTCCAGATCACCTTGACCAACGAAACATCCTTGGTCCTCAACCGCTTAATCTTCCTGTCATCAATTCTCACGGGTGGTACTTCGAACGACAGGTTATCCTTTAGCTGGATTGTGTCTGGTTCGATCACGTGAGATGGATCTGCGAGATATTTCCTCAACTGCGACACATGAAACACGTCATGGATATTGGACAGTATCGGAGGTAATGCAATCCGATAAGCAACCGGCCCAATTCGTGCAGAAATCTGATATGGTCCAATGAATTTCGGAGTCAACTTCTTCGATTTCAAGGCTCTACCTACTCCAGTAGTAGGTGTGACTCTCAGAAATACATGGTCACCCTGTTCGAATTCCAAAAGTCTGCGACGCTTGTCCGCGTAACTCTTCTGGCGATCTTGTGAAGTCTTCATTTTCTCCTTGATCTTCCTTACTTTAGCTGTGGTCTGTTGCACCATCTCTGGTCCGACAATCATATTCTCACCGTCTTTATACCAACACAAGGGCGTCTGACACTTGCGTCCGTATAAAGCTTCATATGGTGCCATTCCAATACTTGCGTGGAAACTATTGTTGTAAGTGAACTCAATCAACGGAAGTACATCATCCCAACTTCCTCTATCATCTAAAACACATGCTCTCAACAGATCTTCCAAGGACTGATTTGTCCTTTCAGTCTGTCCGTCCGTTTGTGGATGGTAAGCTGAACTCAATCGTAGCTTCGTTCCCAACGCTTCGTGCAATGCTCCCCAAAAATGCGATGTGAACTTCGGATCACGGTCTGATACAATGCTCGATGGTACCCCGTGTAACCTCACAATTTCAGCAATGTAGATCTCCGTTAGCTGATCTACCTTATAGGTGGTCCTTACCGGCAAAAAGTGAGCAGATTTAGTTAGTCGATCCACTATCACCCATATGGAATCATTCTTTCTCCTTGTCTTTGGTAATCCGGTTATAAAATCCATGGAAATGCTGTCCCACTTCCATTCAGGTATATCTAAAGGTTGCAACATTCCAGCAGGTCGCTGATGTTCCACCTTCGCTTTCTGACAAGTTAGACAAGTGGATACATATTCCGCCACATGTTTCTTCATTCCTGGCCACCAATAATTCTGCCTCAAATCCTGATACATCTTTGTTGCTCCAGGATGAATACTCAGCTTACTCTTATGCGCCTCTTCTAAAATCGTTTTCCGCATATCTGTAATTTCTGGTACACAAATCCTACCATTACACCGCAAAACATTATCTGCCCCAATCTTGAACTCAGTCGTCTTCCCTTGTACTATTAGATTCCTCTTCTCTTGAATTAAGACGTCATCCTGAGAATTCGCAATGTCTTCAAGTAATCCACTCGAGATCTTAATCATTCCGAATTTCAAAATTCCCGGTGCAAACTCTACGTTCAAGTGCAAGTCTCTAAAAGCTTCCCACAACTCTTGTTGTCTAGCCATAATTAGTGAAGACACCGATACACTTCTTCTGCTCAACGCATCAGCCACTACATTGGCCTTCCCAGGGTGGTACTGCAGTGTGAAATCAAAATCCTTGAGAGTCTCCATCCATCGTCTCTGGCGCATGTTCAACTCCTTCTGATCAAACAAATATTTCAAGCTTTTATGGTCGCTGAACACGGTGAACGTGCACCCATATAAATAATGCCTCCAGATCTTTAATGCAAAAACAACCGCGGCAAGCTCCAAATCATGAGTAGGATAGTTCCTTTCGTGAATCTTCAATTGTCTCGAGGCATAAGCCACAGCTTTCTTGTGTTGCATCAGAACACATCCTAACCCTTGGTGAGATGCATCACAATAAACTTCATAGGGTTCTTCTGATTGCGGTAATACCAATACAGGTGAGGTCGTCAACTTTCTCTTTAGTAACTGGAAATTTTCCTCACACTTCTCTGTCCATGCGAACGGTTGATCCTTTCTAGTGAGTTGTGTCAGTGGAGTCACAATCTTAGCAAAACCTTCGATAAACCTCCTGTAGTACCCTGCCAGTCCTACAAAACTCCGTATGTCAGTGACAGTCTGAGGCTGTTTCCAAGCAAGAACCGCCTCAATCTTAGCCGGATCTACAGCGATTCCTTCCTTGGTTATCACATGTCCCAAGAAATTCACTTTCTCTAGCCAAAATTCACACTTCGACAGATTGGCATACAATCGCTTCTCGCGTAAAATCTCAAGAACTTGTCGCAAATGTTCTCCATGCTCTTCTTCAGTCCTTGAATAAATCAATATATCATCAATGAATACCACCACGAATTTATCAAGGAACGAATTAAAGATCCTGTTCATGTAGTCCATGAAAATTGCCGGTGCATTGGTAACTCCAAACGGCATAACCAGGTATTCATAATGTCCGTAGCGGGTTCTGAAAGCTGTTTTCTGAATGTCTCCTTCCCTTACTCGGATCTGATGGTAACCCGACTTCAAGTCAATCTTCGAAAATATCGCGGCCCCTCTCAATTGATCCATCAAATCATCGATTCGTGGCAAAGGATAACGATTCTTAATAGTTGCCTTGTTAAGCTGTCTATAATCCACACATAGGCGCGAGCTTCCGTCCTTCTTCTTAACTAGCAAAACTGGAGCACCCCATGGTGATACACTTGGTCTGATGAATTTCTTCTCCAACAAGTCTTCAATTTGGCCTTTGAGCTCATTTAATTCCAATGGCGACATTCGATAAGGTGCCATTGAAATGGGTCCCGTTCCTGGGTGCAAATCAATGAAGAATTCCACTTCTCTTACCGGTGGCAATCCTGGAATTTCCGTTGGAAATACATCCCGATACTCGTTGACAAGTATCACATCTTCTATTTCCACATTTATCTTTGCCTCTACATTTGCTAGAGACAAAAACTCATGAGTCCCTTCACTTAGCGACACTCGGAGTTTGTTAGCAGCTAAATACTTAACAACTCCTGGTTCGGGGAAAAGAACCAATTTACGAGCACAATCCAAGATCACATAATGATAAGACATCCAATCCATACCGAGGATGACCTCGAGTGATTGTAGCGGTAAACAAATTAGATTAACCAAGAAATCCTTATTCTGTATAGTCATTCGACAATGTAAACATGCTGAATTTACGGTTAAGGTCTTAGCAGGCGTGGAAACAACCAAATCAAAAGGTAAAGCAGACACAGATAACTTCAAGCGATTCACACAGTCCATAGCAATGAAGGAATGGGTTGCCCCCGAATCAAAGAGTGCAGTTAGAGTGTTACCTGCAATCTCACAATCACGCTGAATCAGATTACCAGATGGATTTCCCTCTTCAGCATTCACACAATAAATGCGTCCTCTAGCAGTAGGACGGGTAGCCCTAGCTACATTCACCACTGGTTCCACCTTTGGAGCCGTGCACTCCCTTGCCATGTGCCCCGACTTCTGACAATTGTGACAGATGGGGATGTTAGTGGTACAAGCACTAGCATAGTGTCCTTCTCCCCCACATCGGAAACATCGAAGCACTTGCCCCATTTGCCTTCCGAAATTCTGGTTCCCCGGGCGACTCTGCCCACCGTTGTTATTCTGGGGTCGATTATAAGGTTTAGCAACTTGCTTCCCCTTGTTCTGATAATTCGCCCGACTAGGGCCTCCCGAATTAAAATTCCCTACTCGGCTAGCCCTCTTGTTTTTCATATCTTCCACTTCTCTACATTTCTCCACCAGCGCTTGGAAACATTGAATTCCCAAGGGTAAGACGGAGTCTTGAATCTCATATTTCAGTCCGTCTTGGAAACGATGACACATGAACGGTTCATCAATTTCTTCACGGAAGAACCTGAAATGCCTCGATAGCGATTCAAATTTCGCAGCATACTCGCCCACAGTCATGCTCCCCTGGTGAAGTTTCAGAAAGTCGTCACCCAATTTAGTCCTGGTACTCATCGGGAAGTATTTGTCTAAAAACTTTCTTTTGAACGATTCCCAGTTCACCTCCTCGTGGGCTGCTCCCATCAATAACCTTGCACTCCTCCACCAGTACTCAGCATCCCCCAACAGCATATAAGTGGCATAGCTGACCTTCACTCCCGCCTGACACTTTATCATATCAAAGATTTTCTCCACTTCTTGGATCCATTGATCCGCCTTCTCTGAACCCTCATCCCCTTTGAACTTAGGAGGATTGTAACGACGGAAGTCTTCTAACCCTCTTGACTCTGCAGCACGGATCTCTCTTCCCCTCTTTTCAAGATCCCGTTGAGTCTTGGCAGCAGTCTGTGCAGCAACTGAAGCAGCCATGTTATTCATAGCTTCTGCCATTTGATCATTCCTATTAGCGTTGGCTCTCGGAGCGTCATTCCTTCTTGGCGGCATGGTTTCCTATAAAACCATCATCAAGTAGAGTCTTAACACTACTTCAAATAATTCCAAACTAACGTCCAACTATAACAACGCATTAATTATATTGGACTTGACAACTCAAGTCACCTAAACTGACACATGATCGAATAACAACTCCCAACTTATAAGTCGACCTACAATCTATAACCAAGGTTCCACAGCCCCCAAAGAAAACCAAACATGCGCTCTGATACCACAATGTAACACCCCGTTTTTCAAAGCGAGGGTATATTTTTTTTTTTGAAATTAAA
>NC_021162.2:29401436-29402950 GCF_000331145.2 Cicer arietinum | reverse complement strand
ATTTACAAGCAGCGGAAAAGTTCCTCCAATTATAAATTCCAAGACATTTACACAACAACAAATGGTACCTGGGACCCATTCAAATAAGAAGTCAAACTGACAATATTAGTACAAGTACAGTTTTCCAAACTAAGAATACTCTAATCCAGAAAGAAGGACACCTAGTCCCTATACATCATCCTAATCTGATTATCCTACCAAAAAGCTATACACCCTGAGTATCTCCACGCGCCCCGTGAGATCCTCCTAACGTGACTGCAGTCAAACGTTCCCATCTCCATTCCTGTCCGTAGGGTACGAACCGGTATGACCGTCCTGACTCTCATCTGAGGGCAAAGCCCAGATTTCCACAATAATTGTAAAGGGTCACCAACCAGAAAATAACAGTTAACACATAGCAATTAAGTTTTTTAAATGCCCAAAATAACTTTTCAACTAAGCATGCACCTTAACAGGATTTCCAATATGCGAAAGGTTCATACAATACTTTGCCAATTAAAAATGAAAGTAAAATGAAGTTCTCAATCTCCTAATTAACACATAACAAAACAAGACATGGATAAGTTAATGAGTAATCAATCATCTAACTCAAACTGAGGATTTTCACTGAGCCAATCGATTGGGAAATCGATTGGGGTGAAGGTTTTTAATGAAAACAGAATCCTGGGCTGAATCAATCGATTTGGCAATCGATTGAGTGAGTACTGAGCCCCCAGGTTTTAAGCCAATCGATTTCCAAATCGATTTGGTCGAATATGGACGAGTCCCTGACTTAAGGCCCAATCGATTGGGCAATCGATTTCGTAAAGGATTTTCGAAAACTGATTACAAAATCGATTGGCTAATCGATTTTGTCCATTTGGCCAAGCCCCTGACTTCCATCCAATCGATTGGGAAATCGATTTCCCTGATCATTTTTCCAAAAATTTATGAATTAACTCAAGTCATTTCTAATCAAGTCCACAACCTAACACTTAGCAATTCCTACGCGATTACCACGGCAAATGGGATTTCGAAAACCATCATACTTACACACAATAATTAACACATAACACTTAGCACCTTCAACGCGATTACCACGATAAATCAAAATTCAAAACACTCAAACATAGACTCGAATCAAACACGACTCGCGTGCCAAGCACCCTAATGCAATGCGTATATGCCAAAATGCATGGACTCGGAATTCCAAACCAAAACCCTCCTCGAAGGGCCGTAAATCATAATTGTACCGCCTATCGCAGGCCAAAGTACCAATTACCGAGGTGCCACCTATCACGGGTCAACACGATTTACTAAAATGCGTAAATCATAAACGTACCACCTATCACGGGTCAGTACAGTTTACCGAGGTGTCACCTATCACGGGTCAACACGATTTACTAAAAGAAAAAGCGTGAATCGTAAACGTACCGCCTATCACAGACCAGTACTGTTTACCGAGGTGCCACCTATCACGGGTCAACACGATTTACTAAAAGAAAAAGCGTGAATCATAAACGTACCGCCTATCA
>NC_021162.2:29363121-29400379 GCF_000331145.2 Cicer arietinum | reverse complement strand
GCGTTTTCGGTACCGCGAGTAATTCCGGTAAAATCTCCGCTCGCAACGCCGCTTCCAAAATAGTTCACTAGCACCGTAGTGTGGTGGTGAGCAACTTTCCCTTCTATCTCTTCGAGAAAAGAAGCTTGGATCTAGAAGAAACGGAGGGGTTTGTGTTTGGATCTCAAATACCGTTTTTCTTCGTTTTCGAATAAAAGAGGAAGAGTGGAGTTGCGAAAACCTTGATCTAACTCTCACCCAACCTTGGGTTACTAGTTTTGAAGAAAAGGAAGTGACGAAAATGAAAACGGGAGAAAGGAGGGAAAAGCTTCGCGGGTAACAGAGAGGAAGAAGATGGAGTTTTGAAATTTTCCTTCCTTTCTTTTTCTTTCCTTTGTTTTTCCTTTCTTCCTTTTTCCTTCTTTCCTTTATATACTCTTTTCTTTTCCTTTTCCTTCCTTCTAGTTTTCCTTTCTTTTTCCCCCAAACAAACACATACAAACATAAATATATTTATATATATCTATTACTTACTTTTAACAAATATCTCCAAAATATTATTAACTTTGGCTAAAAAGCCTCCGAGCCAAAATTCAAAATACACAAAAACACATAAAGGGTACTTTAAAATTATGGGTCTTACAGATATGCCCAATTTGAATTGTTCGTCCTCTGGGGTGGTGGCATAATATTAACCCTCGTAACCAAATACTTTAGAGTTAGAATGGTACCACATTGTGAAGTAGAGTCTAAGCTTATGCATTTCATTGCTTTTCCTTGTGACAGTTTTGTTGTGATTGATGTGTTTCCAAAGTAATAATAACTACTCTTAGATGATTTGATGCACATTACAATGAGATAATTATTTTTACTTGAGTGACTTTGATGTTATAATATGGTACTATTTGCTTAAATATTTTTCTATATTGGTGTGATTATGATACGGTCTATTATAATTGTTTGTGTGTTCTCCTTATAATATACTATTAACATGATTTCAAAACTCATCTCCTTCGTTGTTTGTGTTTGCAAAATTGCAGTTATTACAAGTTAATGAGTCTTGAAGTTCAAGTTTAGGAGAAACCTCGCTCTGATAGGTGATACTAGGAATAAGAGTAGTAAATTTTATTTTTCTTTTTTATATTTAATTAGAAAATACATTATGATTCAAAACTTTATAAGTACTAGTAAGTTTTTGGAATTAAATTAAGACATTCTAGTTAAATCAAGTTAATGAAGATTGCCTGTTTTATAGAAGCAAAGAAGTTTAAAGTGTTTCTTTTGATTTTTGAGAAACGTGATATCCTAAATTAGTTATAAAAGTTTTAATTTTCCTAAAATAGATTTTCTTTATTCGTTGCGGATTTTGCTCAAAAAAAATATAGTATATGTTATTTGCGATTTAGGGTGTCAGAGAAACATCTGGGGTGTGTATGTTTGTCCTTTTTGTATCACAAACACTATATCACTATATATTAAACAAAATAGCATTTAATGTGTTTTTATATAATTAGCTAACCTCAACTTTATATGACTAATGGTTACATGATGTTTCTTTTGGAATCGTCCCCAAAGAAATTTCTGATATGGTGGATTCTACCTTTCTTTTCAAAGGTTATTCAAATCTGAGTCGTGAATCTCGATTTGAAATGTCATACAGAGTCAAGAAACTCACAAATAACCCAAACTTGATTGCAAAATTTAAAGTCATTCAGGTTTAATTTTATAATTTCCAATTCAAATTTCAATAAGTATATATTTTTTTCTGGGAAATACTAATCTACTATTTTTGTTGGCCAATACACCAACAATCCAATTGTTTTATCGTAGTCGAACATGGGTGGATCTGTTGAAAGGGATATTATTGTCTCCAACGAAAGTGGCAGAGATTTTGGGAATTTCTCAAGTAAATAAATGATTCATCTCATAAATTTAAATTGTTG
Source organism: Cicer arietinum (assembly GCF_000331145.2). Taxonomy (NCBI): domain Eukaryota; kingdom Viridiplantae; phylum Streptophyta; class Magnoliopsida; order Fabales; family Fabaceae; genus Cicer; species Cicer arietinum. Next base: position 29,398,457 of record NC_021162.2, on the reverse strand, counting down.
GTTTACATTTTGTGGATTATTTAAACTAATCAATATCAAATAATTTTAATTCACATTTCATTTGTGTAGGATCTGTTGAACAAATTTTCATATATTGAATATAATCCTCCTGTTGGAGTTGTTGAAGAAAAAGAAATGGTAGATTTGATACCAGAATCGGTCGACATGACACTGCCTTTGCACTTATTGGACAAACTACATTCCATTGACCAAAAACTAGTAAAGACCAAAATGACAAAAAATATTATTCCATTGATACTTTTGCACTTGTTGGAAGAACTACAATGATTCAGAGGAAACATGGACTAGAATAAACCTAGTAGAGACTAAAATGAGCAAATATATTAATCCATTGAGACTTTTGCACTTATTGGACGAACTACATTGATGTATTTCAAAAATGGACTAGAATAAACTTGGTAAAGACCAAAATGACCTAAAATATTATTCCATTAAGACATTTTCACTTATTGGACAAACTCAATAAATTTTGAACAAAAACTAGCTAGAATAAACTAGTAAAGACCAAAATGACCAAAAATATTATTCCATTGATACTTTTGCACTTGTTGGAAGAACTACATTGATTTAGAAGAAAATGGACTAGAAAAAAACTAGTAAAGACTAAAATGATCAAATATATTAATCCATTGAGACTTTTGCACTTATTGGACGAACTACATTGATATATTACAAAATAAGACTAGAATAAACCTAGTAAAGAATAAAATGACCTAGAATACTATTCCATTTAATCTTTTGCACTTGTTGGATGAACTGTAACACCCTAAATTTTATGATAAACTATTTTATTAATTAAATAGGATTATAAATAATTAATTTGATGTTAAAATTGTTATAAAATATATGTTAATAAACTTTGTGATTCATTTTCGTTATATGAAAGTTTTCTATGATGTCCTAGTTTGATACACATTATATTAAATGAGCGATATAAATAATAAATATTTTATTTTATTATATTATATATTTTTTTAAAGTAATAGTATTTTTGTGTAATATTTTGAAGAATAAGATTTTATGTGATTTTAGGTGTATATACACACACCCAATTAATATAACATTCTTTTACGCATTTGACTAATATTAAATATGTATTTAATTATATTTATTTAATTCTAAATATATTTTATTTTAATTATTTATTTTATAAATAATTATCTTGAGATAGTGGTAATATTGTGTTAGATTTTCTTTATTTTTATATACTTATTATGATATTGTAATATGTATTTTTTTAAAGGTTAATTATTTTAATTTCTCTAATTTATCAAGTATTATTTTTGAAATATTAGTAATAAAATTTTGTTAAAAAAAATGAAAAAAAATAACTTTGGTAGTTGTTGGTTTTATTAAAAAAAAAAAGATTAAATGTGTTTCATGAGATAAGCCAATTAAAGAATAAAACCAAACAAAAAAATAGAGGAAGAGAAAGGTATGGCACGGCAGCTCCTCCCAGGAGGAATTGGAACAAAATTAGATGAAAATTGGCACCGGTGATCGATAACAGTTCCAGAAAAGTTTCTCTATTTTTGTCCAAATTTCAGTATATTATTTTACTCATTTAACTAGTCAATTAAACTCAATTTTCCAGATTTTTAACAACCCCAATTTCTCTCTAAAATATCTGATTACCCCGTTTGAAGAATTCGTTATTTTGCACTGTTCTCCTTCACCGTAAGTCCGATTTGAGTGAAACCAACGCCAAAACGACTGTGTGAAAAGTGACAATATTATCCACTGATTGGTTTTCTGATTCATGATTACCCATAAAATGTGGAGTTTGATCGATTGATGGACAAAGAGTCAATAAACAAAGGTTGTTTGCTCGTGGAATCCTATTCTTCTGTGAAAGCCTCGAAATAAGATAAGGGGTGAGAGAGTGTTCAAATTCATGAGTATAATATATTGTGAGATGAACGGGAAAATCGTATTTCTCAACGATTCATCCGGGGCTCGCTACGTACGGCAGTAGCCCTTTGATTGATAAATTGATTAATTTAAAAATATGAGAATTGTGAGATTAAAATATGGAATATAAATATTTATAAGGTGTTGATTGATTTAACTTCATTAAATGTGTGGTATTTGATATTATTGTGATGTTTCATTTATTTTTATTAAATGTGAGATATTTGCTATTATTGTGATATTGGATGTCGAATGAATTTTATGTATATGTTTGATTAGACGTGTCTATGTGATGTGATAATAAAAAGTGAATTCATTTTGATAAGTTAAAGTGATTATGATGATGTATAATTAATAATAATGATGTTATAAATTTGTGATAAGCGTATGTGATGATGTATGGTTAATGATAGTGATACTATAAATTTGTGATGAATTTATGTGATGAGATATTATTAATGATAGGGATGTTGTGAATTTGTGATGAGAATATTGAAGTAACCCCATAGTTGATGAAATAATTGTGATTCCAATTTGTGTTTGAGATGACAGTCTTAAGGGAGTATCATAGGCCAACGAGGGGAGAAAATAAATATTGAGAATTTGTGAAGTGAAGATTATTTTGTCATCATATAGGTAGGTCCTGACAAGCCTAGTGATTCTGGGGAAGTACAACTGAATGAGCCTAATCATGGCGGTCTGCTGTCGAGCCTTAAGGCAAGATTGTTAGACCTTGGAGGTATTCGGGTGGGGAATTCCTAGGTGACTTGGAGGTAGCACTCCAAATGTCAGGAGCTACCACACAACAAACGTTTACCTCGACTGTCACGTATATGTGTCTCGGGTTGAGATGAGGGGATCTATGAGGACAAGGCCAATTTGAATGTCTGTCCACCAGGATGGTGGCTTAGTATCAAGCCTCCTAACCAAGTACTTCAGAGTTAGAATGGTACCACATTGTGAAGTAGAGTCTAAGCTCATGCATAACATTGCATTTTCTTGTGATTGTTTTGTTTTGATTAATATGTATTATGTGTGATTATAATTTCTGCGATGATTTGATGTTACAGTGAAGTGTATTGATTTTCTTTGACTTTGACTATACAATGTGATGTTTTTCTTTGAAGAATGTTTGTGTAATGATACAGTTTATTGATGATTAATTTCGTGTTCCTCTTATTTATATTATACTATCAACATGATTTCAAAACTCATCTCCTTCGTTGTTTGTGTTTGACTAGTTTGGCCCGGCGTTTGCAAAATCGCTGTTATTACAGCTTAATAAGTCTCAAAGTTCAAGTTTGGGAGAAACCCCGCTCTGATAGGTGATACTGGGAATTAAGAGTTGAAATGTAAAAACTTAGTACGAGTAAGTCTTGGGAATGAAATCAATAAATTCTAGTTAAATCAAGTTCATTGATATTCTAATATTTTAATTGAGGACCAAAGTTGAATTGTTACATGTGTATTTAGAGAAATGTGTTATCCTAAATTAGATATTAAAGTTTTTATTCTCTTTAACAGATTTTTTTTATCAGCTGCAAGTTTTCTTCAAATAATTTAGTATATATTATTATAAATATTATTTTTGGTTTAGGGTGTCACAGTTTATTTGTGATCAAATGCGGTTTCTTCTTACTTATATTATACTATTAATATGATTTCAAAACTCACCTCCTTCGTTGTTTGTGTTTGACTGGCTAGGCCATGCATTTGCGAAATCGCTTTTGTTATAGGTTAATGAATCTTGAAGTTCAAGTTTGGAAGGAACCCCGCTCTGATAGGTGATACCGGGAATAAGGGTTGTAAATTGTATTTTATTTATTTAATTTGAAACGGCTTTTTGTATGAAAACCTTAAAAGTACTAGTAAGTTTTTAGAATTAAATCAAGTAATTATACTAAAATCAAGCTTATTGAGATTGTACTTTTTTATTGGAGTAAATATGTTTAAAGTGTCCCTTTTGATTATTGAGAAACGTGATATCCTAAATTAGAAATAAATGTTTTTATTTTCTTGGAAATAGATTTTTATTTATCTGCTGCAAATTTTATTGAAATATGATATAAATTATTATATTTATTTTTTTGGGATTTAGGGTGTCACACGAACTACGTTGATTAAGAACCCAAATGGACTAGGATAAACCTTGTAAAGACCGAAATGACCTAACATATTAATCTATTGAGACTTTTAAACTTAATGGACGAATTACATTGATTAATAACCAAACTGGACTAGAATAAACCTCGTAAAGACCAAAATTATCTAAAATATTAATCCATTTAAACTTTTTTACTTATTGGACAAAGTACATTGATTAAGAACAAAAATTGCCTATAATAAACTAGTAAAGAACAAATTGACCAAAAATATTACTTCATTGAGACTTTTCCACTTAATGGACGAACTATCTTAATTAAGAACAAAAATGGACTAATAAACCTACTAAAGACCAAAAATAACTAAAATGTTAATCCATTGAGACTTTTGCACTTATTGGACAAACTTCATTGATTAAAAACAAAATGGCCTAGAAGAAACTAGTAAAGACCAAAATCACTGAAAATATTATTCCATTGAGACATTTGCACTTATTGTAACACCCTAAATTTTATAATAAACTATTTTATTAATTGAATAAGTTTTTAAATAATTAATTTGATGATTAAAATCATTTAAGGATATATGTTGATAAATTTTGTGACTAATTTTCTTTATATGGATGATTTCTATGATGTGCTAGTTTTATACATATTATATTAAATGAGCAATATAAATAATAAATATATTTTTTTATTTATTATTTTATATATTTTTCTAACAATAATAGTATTTTTTATTATTGTAAAGTGTGCATATATTTATATTTTAATTATTTCTCCGTATCTCTTATTTTAATTATTTACTTTATAAATAATTATCTTTAGATATTAGTAATGTTGTGTTTGCGTGCCTTTATTTTTAAATACTTGTTATGGTATTGTGATTTTATATATATTTATTATGATTTAGTAATTAATATAAAATATTGATGTTATATTTATTTATTTTATAGTTTTACTATTTTCTAATATGATGGTATTATTATAATGTGAGTTTTTTGAGAAATAAGTATAATTATAGAGATTATTTTGACTGTGTGGGTTTTCGTTATTAGTAATATGTTTTTTTAAATATTAATTATTTTAATTACTCTAATTTATTTTTACTAGTAATGCTTCCAAAACTAAATAGTGTTTGGAGGAGTATTAAAAAGGAGATTAAATAATTATTAATTTTGTTTTATCAAACTAAAAATAGTAAAACTAGAGTCAAACAAGAAGGAAACAACTGCGATTGTCTAAAGTTTCTAACCCTAATTATGTATTTTTTAATTTTATATTTCTTCACATATATTTATTATTATTATTATTATTATTATTATTATTATTATTATTATTATTGTTATTATTTCCTTTTTTAATAAAAGGTAAAAAATAAATAAAAACCAGACAAAATTATGTGTCAACAAAGACTTTTGCACTTATTGGACAAACTACATTGATTAAGAACAAAAAGGCTTAGAATCAACTAGTAAAAACCAAAATGACCGAAAATATTTCTCCATTGAGACTCTTGCACTTATTGCACGAACTACATTGATGTAGAACAAAAATGGACTCGAGTAAATCTAAAAAAGAATAAAATTACCTAAAATATTAATCCATTGAGACTTTTGCACTTTTTGGACAAACTACATTGATGTAGAATAAAAATGGACTAGAATAAACATAGTAAAGAATAAAATGACCTAAAATATTAATCCATTGAGAATTACACACTTATTGGGAGAACTACAGTGACTAAGAATCCAATGGAGTAGAATAAACATAGTAAAGATAAAAAGGACCTAAAGTATTAATCCATCGAAACTTTTGGACCTATTGCATATACTACATTGATTGAGAATAAAAATGGACTAGAATAATCCAAGTAAAGACCAAAATTACTTACAATATTAATCCATTGAGAAATTCACATTTATTAGACAAACTATATTGATTGAAAAAAAAAATTACCTAGAATAAATTAGTAAAGAAGAAAATGATTGAATATATTACTCCATTGAGAATGTAGCACTTATTTGACGAACTAAATTGATTTAGAAATAAAATGGACTAGAATAAACCTAGTAAAGACCAAAATGAGCAAAAATATTAATCCGTTGAGACTTTTGCACTTATTGGGCGAACTACATTGATCTATAACAAAACTGGACTTGAATAACCCTATTAAAGAATAAAATGACCTAAAATATTAATCCATTGAGAATTTTGCACTCATTGGATGAACCAGATTGTTTAAGAATCTAAATGGACTAGAATAAACATAGTAAATATAAAAATGACATAAAATATTAATCCATTCAGACTTTTGAACTTATTGGACGAACTACATTAATTGAGGACAAAAATGGAGAAGAATTAACCAAGTAAAGAATAATATGACCTAAAATATTAATCCACAGAGACATTTGCAGTTATTGGACGAAACACATTGATTAAGAACCAAAATGGACTAGAATAAAGCTAATAAAGACAAAAATGACCTAAAATATTAATCCATTGAGACTTTTGCTCTTAATGGACGAACTACATTGATTAACAACTAAAATGAACTAGATTAAATGTGACACCCTAAACCCCAAAAAAATTATTTTTATTTACTTATTTTCTAAACAATGAAATTATTTCGATACAAATAAATAAATATAAACTTTCAAACATTTTTTTAAGGTAAAAAGTATCACATAAGCATGAACACGTCGAATAAAATCAAAAATTTCCATCAAACTTAACAACTTGAAATCACAATATCAGACAACAAAATCTTTTTTGAAGTACACATACTTATGTATTAAATTAAGTGCAAATGTAGTCTCAACCCGATGTCACTATCAGAGCAGGAATTCCCAAAATAAAAATACTCAAAATAACATCAACACAATGCATAATAAGAAGGGTCTCCAAGACATGATGGCTTCCGCCTCTACTTATGGTATTAGTCATCACCTGCAACTTACAACTCGTTTGCGTCCATCGCAAACGCCAAACACAAACAACGAGGGGTAAGTATCGAAATTATGTAAAAGTATAAAATACATGAGGAGAACACGCAAGCAATGAAATTATCACAACCTCAAAAACAGTCAAGTGTATAATATCAACGGTTTATCAAATTCATTCACAATAAGATAATGACAAGGATGAAATGTTATGCATGTCCTATACTCTATACTTCATCATTTGGTACCATTCTACTCTGAAGTAGTTGGTTAGGAGGTCTGATACTATGCCACTACAAGAGTGGATGGACAATTCATGATTGGTCAAGTTCTCATAGATCCCCTCAACTCAACCCGACACACATATAAGCGACAGTCGGGGTACTCTTGTGTTTCACGGTAGCTCCCGGCCATAAGGAATAACCCACTAATCCACTTGGGAATTCCCCACTACATGTACCCCCAAGGTATATCAGTCTTACCTTACAGTTCGACTAAAGCCCTCCACGATCAGGCTCATTCAGTTGTACTTCCCTGAATCACTAGGTTTGTCAAAATCTCCCTATATGATGACAAAATAGCTCTAACTCCAAAATCACAACTCAATAAGTTTCAGTTTGACCTAACAACATTCATAATTATATATGTATATCAGTCAATCACAATAAAATCCCACTATTCGGTTTACACTACTCACAATACACAATTCAGTTTCATCAATCACATGGTAAGGAATCATTTAAGCGGCACATTCAAGTAATATCACAATTTCAATCAAGTAATAAGAACACTCAAGTACATATCATTCATCCAATAACAATATCTATAATCTAATGTTAAAAGTAGGTAAGTAATATGCCATCTGTTACAAAACTAATAGTACTTATATTTTACTTAAATTGATCAATACTGTGGCAACCTTTAATTATAACTAAAATAAAATGAAGTATTTTAGACGTAAAAGTATTGACGGATACCTGCTTAATATTAATATATTTCAGTCATATCAGAGCTATTATTAAAATACAAAAATTAAAAATAAAAGGAACACATGTACAATCTTACTATAATTTTGTATAAAAATAAAAAATCATAAGAATTAACACAGGGACTAGAAGAGATATAAGAGGAGAATTTTAACACAAAATCACATAATAAGCTACGGAGGGTACAAAAGGCGTAAGAGTAAGAACAACGACATGAAATATGAAAATATTTTATGAAAGGAAGAGAAGGAAATGCCACAAACATCTGACTACATAGAATTCATAAAATTAGGAATCAACCACAATATTTCCTAAAAATCTATCATTTCCTTTTGAAACATTTAAAACGAGATCCTCAATGAATAGATAATTTCTGGCCTAAAATTATTTTATGAATCCTTCATTTGTTTTCCTTTTTTTTGTTTGTTTGTTGTCTAAATTTGCAAGGATATATATATTGTTATTATAATAATTTCTTGCCTGCCCGAACTCAGAAAAAGGAGAGAAGGAGTACAATACCTTATGTGGTTTGGTATTAGAATTGGAATTGAGATTGGAAATTGGAATTGGGTTTGGAAATTGGAATTGGAAATGGAATTTGGAATCAGATGAAATTGGAAGGTGGCTCCCTTATGCGATAATCCCTGATTGGAATGCGGCTTGGTTGGAAGGGCTATATATATATATATATATATATACTACGTAATAGCCTAGGTTATTATTATTATAATATTAATAACAATTATTATTATTATTATTATTATTATTATTATTATTATTATTATTATCCCATTCTATTAGAGCTAAAGGTAACAACACAAATTCACTCCTTGTATTATTTTATTTATATCTATATATATATATATATTTATTTATTTTGTAAGTTAAATATAGTTAATATTAATCATTTAAATCAATTACTACGACAAACACATAGACACTCCTAAAGAAATTAGAACACATATTAACACTCATAAAAAAATAGTATTGTATCATTATAGTATTTAAAATAAGGTAATGAGAAATTAGGGTGTTACATTTCTCCCCCTGTTGAAGAAAATTTCGTCCTCGAAATTTACCTGACGGAAATAGTTCTGGATAAGAATCGCGCATCTGGCTTTCGACCTCCCACGTAGCACTTTCACTAGTAGCACCTCCCTAGACAACCTTAACTAATGAAATCGTCTTACCCCTTAATTATTTGGTCTTTTGGTCCTCAATCCGTAGTGGTAAGGTCTCAAAAGTCAGATTCTCTTTTATTTGGACCTTGTCTGACTCAATCACGTGTGAGGGATCGAAAATGTACTTGCGAAGTTGAGACACGTGAAAGACACTATGAAGATTAGAAAGAGACGGAGGCAACGCGATCTGATATGCTACGTTATCGACATGTTTAAGAATTTGGTAAGGTCCTATAAACCGAGGTGTAAGCTTTCGCATTTTTAATGCCCGACCAACCCCAGTTGTTGGAGTAACTCTCAGAAATACATGATCGCCTTCTTGAAATTCGAGGTTTTTCTTTCTTTTATCATGGTAACTCTTTTGCCTACTTTGAGATGCTCTCATCTTTTCCTGAATCATTTTTACTTTATCAGTAGTTTGTTGAACAATCTCAGGTCCTAACGCAAGGTTATCACCCGTCTCAAACCAGCACAGAGGGGTCCTACATCTTCTCCCATACAACACCTCAAAAGGGGCCATTCCAATGCTAGAGTGGAAACTATTGTTCTAGGTAAACTCTATAAGTGACAAAAAGCTATCCCTACTTCCATTTTGTTCCAACACACAAGCTCTCGACAAGTCTTCTAGGGATTGATTGGTTCGCTCAGTTTGACCATCTGTTTGTGGGTGGTAGGCTGAACTCATCCTAAGGTTCGTACCTAAAGCACCTTGTAAACCTTGCCAAAACTTAGAGGTAAACCTAGGGTCTCTGTCCGAGACTATACTTGATGGGATTCCATGCAACTTCACAATTTCCTTTATATATATTTCAGCTAACCTTTCCATAGAATAAATTATGTTTATCGGAATAAAGTGAGCAGATTTAGTTAATCTATCCACAATAACCCAAATACTATCATACCTTTTTGGAGTTCGAGGTAAGCCTACAACAAAATCCATAGAGATGCTATTCCACTCCATTCGGGAATACTCAATAGTTGCATCAAACCTGAAGGTTTTTGGTGTTCTACCTTAGATTTTTGACAGGTCAAACAAGCATACACAAACTCAGCAACATCTTTTTTCATTTTAGGCCACCAAAATATCTTCTTGAGGTCCTTATACATCTTTGTGGCTCCAGGGTGAATACTTAGACAACTCCTATGTCCTTCCTCTAAGATCATCTTTCTTAACTCCTCTACATCGGGAACACAAATTATCTCCTTAAATCTCAAAATTCCATCCACACCTATTTTAAAGTCAGGTTCTCTCACTTGGTCAATCGATTGTAACTTATCTAAAAGGTATAAATCCAATTTCTGGTTCTTTTCAATCTCTTCCAATAGTCCACTAGTTACCTTCAACATTCCCAATTTAATACTTTTTGGTGTCACTTCACAAACTAAACTAAGGTCTCTAAACTGTTCCAACAACTCACTATGCTTAACCATTAAGGCGGACACACTCAAAGTCTCCCTACTCAAGGCATCAACCACTACATTGGCCTTTCCAAAATGATAGTTAAGCTCAAAATCAAAATCTTTAAAAAATTACACCCACCTACGTTGTCTCATGTTCAACTCCTTATGATCAAAAAGATACTTAAGGCTCTTATGGTCACTGAAAACCTCAAATCTAGATCCATATAAATAATGTCTCCACATCTTAAGTACAAAGACAACTGCTACTAGTTCTAGGTCATGGGTAGGGTAGTTCCTCTCATGAATCTTCAGTTGCCTAGAAGCATATGCTACCACCTTCCCATCCTGCATAAGTACTCCACCTAATCCTGAACCACACGCGTCACAATATACTACAAAGGGTTCACTCAGGTTAGGTAGCACTAAGATCGGTGTAGAGGTCAATCATTTCTTAAGCTCTTGGAAATTATTCTCACAATGAGTATCACACACAAATAATTCCCTTTTTCGGGTCAACTTAGTTAAAGGTAAGGCTAACTTGGAAAATCCTTCTATGAACCTACGATAATAACCTGCCAATCCTAGGAAACTCCTAATCTCAGTCACTGATTTAGGTGCTTTCCATTCTAAGACACTCTCCACTTTGATAGGATCAACAACTATTCCACCTTTTGAAATTATATGTCCTAGGAAACTTACTTCCTCTAACCAAATATCACACTTAGACAACTTGGCAAAGACTTGTTTCTCCTTAAGGGTTTTCAAGACTATCCTTAAATGTTCACCATGTTCTTCCTTAGTCTTAGAGTACACTAAGATATCATCTATAAACACAACCACAAAAGAGTCTAGGTAAGGATGAAAGATCTTATTCATGTAATCCATAAACACTGCTGGCGCATTAGTCACACCAAAAGGCATAACCAAATATTCGTAATGGCCATAACGGGTCCTAAAGGCGGTCTTAGGGGTATCAGAAGGCTTCACTCGAATCTGATGGTAACCTGATCTCAAATCGATCTTACTAAACACACATGATCCTCTCAATTGATCCATAAGGTCATCTATCCTAGGTAGCAGATACTTATTCTTGATTGTCACTTTATTAAGTCGACGGTAATCCACACATAACCTCATAGAGCCATCCTTCTTCTTAACCAACAACACAGGTGCACCCCATGGAGAAACACTAGGTCTTATAAATTGTTTATCTAAAAGCTCTTCCAATTGCTTCTTAAGCACATACAATTCTAAGGGAGACATCCTATATGGTGCCATGGATATGGGTCCACTACCTGGTACAAGGTCAATTCTAAACTCAATCTCACGTTCTGGTGGTAAACTAGTGACATCTTCAGGGAATTCACACACAATAGGAACATCTCGTATTACCACTTTTATCTTCAAATTCCAGTGAGGCTAGGGTCATGTATAACTGGGCATCTTCTTTCAAGAGTTCCTTTACTTGGTTGGCGGATATATTGCTAGACTTATCCCTCTCTTCTGACTCCACGAATTCAATGGTTTTACTAAAAAAATCTACGCGGACGCGGTTGGCCAATAGCCAATCCATACTAACAATCACATCAACCAGACGGAAAGGTAAACACACTAAGTCAACTCGGAAGTCCCTTCCACACACATGGATATAAATGTCAAGACAAACACTAGATGTATCAACATAATCACTAGTTGGGGTATTCACAATCAAATCATACTGTAAACGAGATACAGGTAGTCCTAAACGTCTAACACAATCAAGAGACATAAAGGAATGAGTGGCACCACAATGAAATAGCACAAATAAAGGAGTATCACTTATGAGACATGTACTTTGGATCAAGTTGTCTTTCTCAGACGCTGCTGCACCACTGAGGGCAAAGACTCTTCCATTGGATTTAGGTCGGCTGGCTTGGGAACTATGGTTTCTAGGTTGTGGAGTCTTCCTTGGGTAGGGGCATGTGGTGCTAATGTGGCCTTGTTGTTGACAATTAAAGAAAGTAATTCCAACATCTCTACATTCATATGCCATGTGACCCTGCTTACCCCACCTGTGACATCGGATAGGAGTAGCTGGCTCACTACTATTACCATTGATGTTGCACGAGACTTGACTCATGTTGTTACTATTTCCGTTACTAACTCCTCGTCCATTGGGGTTTCCTCTACCACTCCCATAACTATAAATGTTCCCATTTCCTTTTCCGTTACCACTACTAGCTCCTTTTCAAGCTGAAGAACTGTGTTGTTGATAATTCAGACGACTTCCAGATTTACTAGTAAGAAAAGAGTAAGGTTTTCCTCTATTATGATGCATAGGCCTCTTGTCCTTCATGATCCCAGTGTTTCACTAGGGTAGGAAAGTCACAGATCTCTTGCATTCCGACTTGTTTCTTGATCTCTGGTCTGAGTCCCATTTCAAACTTGATGCACTTAGACTTTTCTCCTGCCTCTCCAACATAGAGTGGATATTACCTGGATAATTCCTCGAACTTAGCAACATACTCCGCTACCGACATATTCCCCTGTTCCAGTTTAACAAATACCATCTCTTTTCTATTGCGGGTACCTTCAGGGAAATACTTAATTAGAAACATGTTCTTGAATATAGCCCAAGTAATTGCAGTCTCTGCATTATCTAAACGTTGGTGCGCATTATCCCACCAATGTTCAGCTTCCTCCGTCAACATAAAGGTACCAAGATGCACTTTCTGACCTTCGGGACATGCCATTCCTCTGAAAATTTTCTCAATTTCTTGCTACCACTTTTGAGCTCCATCAGGATTATAATGACCTTCAAATGATGGAGGGTTAGCCTTGTGGAATCGATCCATCACCATGAATTCATTTATTTGCACATATCCTTGGCCACCACTGTAGCTAGTAGCTTGAGCAGCAATCTATGCAGCTTGAGTAGCAGCTTGCGCAGAGGCTTGTGCAGTAGCTTGAGATTCAGCCAAAGCTTGGAGAGCCTGCACTGTAACTCCTGCCATAGACTCTAGAGCCTCAACAATGGCAACATCATTCCTTCCACTAGCCATCACTACCTACATCAATCAGATAAGCCAATCGAATATAGTGAGACACTTAGGGAAGTGAGAAACTAACTTAGTTCTACAACACCGACACAATAATGACCATAACCACAATACACATAACAGAGTACACAAGGAACCATAGCGAACACATAACACATTTACGGTCTGATTGGACAGACTAGCTCTGATACCACTAATGTGACACCCTACACCCCAAAAAAATTATTTTTATTTCCTTATTTTCTAAACAATGAAATTATTTCGAAACAAATAATTAAATATAAACTTTCAAACATTTTTTTTAAGGTAAAAAGTATCACATAATCACGAACACGTCGAATAAATACAAAGGTTCCATCAAACTTAACAACTTGAAATCACAATATCAGACAACAAAATCTTTTTTGAAGTACACATACTTATGTGTTAAATTAAGTGCAAATGTAGTCTCAACCTGATGTCACTATTAGAGCGGGAATTCCCAAAATAAAAATACTCAAAATAACATCAACACAATGCATAATAAGAAGGGTCTCCAAGACATGATGGCTTCCGCCTCTCATTATGGTATTAATCATCACCTGCAACTTACAACTCATCTGCGTCCATGGAAAACGCCAAACACAAACAACGAGGGGTGAGTATCGAAATTATGTAACACTATAAAATACACGAGGAGAACACGCAAGCAATCGAATTATCACAACCTCAAAAACAGTCAAGTGTATAATATCACGCGGATAACACGCAAGCAATCAAATTATCACAACCTCAAAAACAGTCAAGTGTATAATATCAATGGTTTATCAAATTCATTCACAATAAGATAATGACAAGGATGAAATGTTATGCATGTCCTATACTCTATACTTCATCATTTGGTACCATTCTACTCTGAAGTACTTGATTAGGAGGCCTGATACTATGCCACTACAAGAGTGGACGGACAATTCACAAATGGTCAAGTCCTCATAGATCCCCTCAACTCAACCCGAGACACATATACGCGACGGTCGGGGTACGCTTGTGTTGCACGGTAGGTCCCGGCCGTAGGGAATAACCCACTAATCCACTTAGGAATAGCCCATTAGAAGTACCCCCTGTGACACCCTAAACCCCAAAATAATATATATAATAATTTATATCATATTTCTATAAAATTTGCAGCGGATAAATAAAAATATGTTTCCAAGAAAATAAAAACTTTAATTTTTAATTTAGGATATCACGTTTCTCAAAAATCAAAAGGAACACTTTAACTTCTTTACTCCATAGTGCAATCTCAATAAGCTTGAATTAAGTATAATTACTTGATTTAATTCTAAAAACCTACTAGTACTTATATGGTTTTCATACAAAAGTCATTTCAAAATAAATAAGTAAAATACAAATTACAACCCTTATTCCCGGTATCACCTATCAGAGCGGGGTTCCTCCCAAACTTGAACTTCAAGACTTATTAACCTGTAACAACTGCGATTTCACAAACGTAGGGCCAAGCCAGTCAAACACAAACAACGAAGGAGGTGAGTTTCAAAATCATGTTAATAGTATAATCATGATAGACCGTATCATAATCACATTACGATATATCAAAATATTTAAGTAAATAGTATCATATTATAACATCAAATTCACTCAAGATAATCATCTCATTATAATATGCATCAAATCATCTAAGAGTAATTATTATTACTTTTGAAACACATCAATCACCACAAAACAATCACAAGTAAATGCAATGCTATGCATGAGCTTAGACTCTACTTCACAATGTGGTACCATTCTAACTCTGAAGTACTTGGTTAGGAGGCTTGATACTATGCCACCATCCCGGTGGACGGACAATTCAAATTGGCCCTGTCCTCATAGATCCCCTCAACTCAACCCGAGACACATATACGTGACAGTCGAGGTAAACGTGTGTTGCGTGGTAGCTCCCGACATTTGGAGTGCTACCTCCAAATCACCTAGGAATTCCCCACCTGAATACCTCCAAGGTCTAACAATCTTGCCTTAAGGCTCAACAGCAGACCGCCACGATCAGGCTCATTCAGTTGTACTTCCCCGGAATCACTAGGCTTGTCAGGCCCTACCTATATGATGACAAAATAATCTCCACTTCACAAATTCACAATATTTATTTTCTCCCCTCGTTGGTATATGATACTCCATTAATACCGTCATCTCAGACACAAATTGAAATCACAATATTCTCATCACAATTTATAACATCACTATAATTAATCACACATCATCATCATCATCACATAAACTCATCACAATTTATAGAATCACTATCATCAATCATACAACAACACATATATATTCATCACAAATTTATCACATCACCATTATTAATCATACATTATCATCATTACATATAATTATCACAACACATCTATTTTTATTATAACATCATTTAAACTCATCTAATCAAACATATGCATAAAATTAATTCAACAACCAATATCACAATAATATCACACACCACACATTTAAAGAAATTAAATCAAATATCACAATAATACCAAATGCCACACATTTAACGAAATTAAATCAAATATCACAATAATATCAAATGCCACACATTTAACGAAATTAAATCAAATATCACAATAATATCAAATGCCACACATTTAACGAAATTAAATCAAATATCACAATAATATCAAATGCCACACATTTAACGAAATTAAATCAAATATCACAATAATATCAAATGCCACACATTTAACGAAATTAAATCAAATATCACAATAATATCAAATGCCACACATTTAACGAAATTAAATCAAATATCACAATAATATCAAATGCCACACATTTAACGAAATTAAATCAAATATCACAATAATATCAAATGCCACACATTTAACGAAATTAAATCAAATATCACAATAATATCAAATGCCACACATTTAACGAAATTAAATCAAATATCACAATAATATCAAATGCCACACATTTAACGAAATTAAATCAAATATCACAATAATATCAAATGCCACACATTTAACGAAATTAAATCAAATATCACAATAATATCAAATGCCACACATTTAACGAAATTAAATCAAATATCACAATAATATCAAATGCCACACATTTAACGAAATTAAATCAAATATCACAATAATATCAAATGCCACACATTTAACGAAATTAAATCAAATATCACAATAATATCAAATGCCACACATTTAACGAAATTAAATCAAATATCACAATAATATCAAATGCCACACATTTAACGAAATTAAATCAAATATCACAATAATATCAAATGCCACACATTTAACGAAATTAAATCAAATATCACAATAATATCAAATGCCACACATTTAACGAAATTAAATCAAATATCACAATAATATCAAATGCCACACATTTAACGAAATTAAATCAAATATCACAATAATATCAAATGCCACACATTTAACGAAATTAAATCAAATATCACAATAATATCAAATGCCACACATTTAACGAAATTAAATCAAATATCACAATAATATCAAATGCCACACATTTAACGAAATTAAATCAAATATCACAATAATATCAAATGCCACACATTTAACGAAATTAAATCAAATATCACAATAATATCAAATGCCACACATTTAACGAAATTAAATCAAATATCACAATAATATCAAATGCCACACATTTAACGAAATTAAATCAAATATCACAATAATATCAAATGCCACACATTTAACGAAATTAAATCAAATATCACAATAATATCAAATGCCACACATTTAACGAAATTAAATCAAATATCACAATAATATCAAATGCCACACATTTAACGAAATTAAATCAAATATCACAATAATATCAAATGCCACACATTTAACGAAATTAAATCAAATATCACAATAATATCAAATGCCACACATTTAACGAAATTAAATCAAATATCACAATAATATCAAATGCCACACATTTAACGAAATTAAATCAAATATCACAATAATATCAAATGCCACACATTTAACGAAATTAAATCAAATATCACAATAATATCAAATGCCACACATTTAACGAAATTAAATCAAATATCACAATAATATCAAATGCCACACATTTAACGAAATTAAATCAAATATCACAATAATATCAAATGCCACACATTTAACGAAATTAAATCAAATATCACAATAATATCAAATGCCACACATTTAACGAAATTAAATCAAATATCACAATAATATCAAATGCCACACATTTAACGAAATTAAATCAAATATCACAATAATATCAAATGCCACACATTTAACGAAATTAAATCAAATATCACAATAATATCAAATGCCACACATTTAACGAAATTAAATCAAATATCACAATAATATCAAATGCCACACATTTAACGAAATTAAATCAAATATCACAATAATATCAAATGCCACACATTTAACGAAATTAAATCAAATATCACAATAATATCAAATGCCACACATTTAACGAAATTAAATCAAATATCACAATAATATCAAATGCCACACATTTAACGAAATTAAATCAAATATCACAATAATATCAAATGCCACACATTTAACGAAATTAAATCAAATATCACAATAATATCAAATGCCACACATTTAACGAAATTAAATCAAATATCACAATAATATCAAATGCCACACATTTAACGAAATTAAATCAAATATCACAATAATATCAAATGCCACACATTTAACGAAATTAAATCAAATATCACAATAATATCAAATGCCACACATTTAACGAAATTAAATCAAATATCACAATAATATCAAATGCCACACATTTAACGAAATTAAATCAAATATCACAATAATATCAAATGCCACACATTTAACGAAATTAAATCAAATATCACAATAATATCAAATGCCACACATTTAACGAAATTAAATCAAATATCACAATAATATCAAATGCCACACATTTAACGAAATTAAATCAAATATCACAATAATATCAAATGCCACACATTTAACGAAATTAAATCAAATATCACAATAATATCAAATGCCACACATTTAACGAAATTAAATCAAATATCACAATAATATCAAATGCCACACATTTAACGAAATTAAATCAAATATCACAATAATATCAAATGCCACACATTTAACGAAATTAAATCAAATATCACAATAATATCAAATGCCACACATTTAACGAAATTAAATCAAATATCACAATAATATCAAATGCCACACATTTAACGAAATTAAATCAAATATCACAATAATATCAAATGCCACACATTTAACGAAATTAAATCAAATATCACAATAATATCAAATGCCACACATTTAACGAAATTAAATCAAATATCACAATAATATCAAATGCCACACATTTAACGAAATTAAATCAAATATCACAATAATATCAAATGCCACACATTTAACGAAATTAAATCAAATATCACAATAATATCAAATGCCACACATTTAACGAAATTAAATCAAATATCACAATAATATCAAATGCCACACATTTAACGAAATTAAATCAAATATCACAATAATATCAAATGCCACACATTTAACGAAATTAAATCAAATATCACAATAATATCAAATGCCACACATTTAACGAAATTAAATCAAATATCACAATAATATCAAATGCCACACATTTAACGAAATTAAATCAAATATCACAATAATATCAAATGCCACACATTTAACGAAATTAAATCAAATATCACAATAATATCAAATGCCACACATTTAACGAAATTAAATCAAATATCACAATAATATCAAATGCCACACATTTAACGAAATTAAATCAAATATCACAATAATATCAAATGCCACACATTTAACGAAATTAAATCAAATATCACAATAATATCAAATGCCACACATTTAACGAAATTAAATCAAATATCACAATAATATCAAATGCCACACATTTAACGAAATTAAATCAAATATCACAATAATATCAAATGCCACACATTTAACGAAATTAAATCAAATATCACAATAATATCAAATGCCACACATTTAACGAAATTAAATCAAATATCACAATAATATCAAATGCCACACATTTAACGAAATTAAATCAAATATCACAATAATATCAAATGCCACACATTTAACGAAATTAAATCAAATATCACAATAATATCAAATGCCACACATTTAACGAAATTAAATCAAATATCACAATAATATCAAATGCCACACATTTAACGAAATTAAATCAAATATCACAATAATATCAAATGCCACACATTTAACGAAATTAAATCAAATATCACAATAATATCAAATGCCACACATTTAACGAAATTAAATCAAATATCACAATAATATCAAATGCCACACATTTAACGAAATTAAATCAAATATCACAATAATATCAAATGCCACACATTTAACGAAATTAAATCAAATATCACAATAATATCAAATGCCACACATTTAACGAAATTAAATCAAATATCACAATAATATCAAATGCCACACATTTAACGAAATTAAATCAAATATCACAATAATATCAAATGCCACACATTTAACGAAATTAAATCAAATATCACAATAATATCAAATGCCACACATTTAACGAAATTAAATCAAATATCACAATAATATCAAATGCCACACATTTAACGAAATTAAATCAAATATCACAATAATATCAAATGCCACACATTTAACGAAATTAAATCAAATATCACAATAATATCAAATGCCACACATTTAACGAAATTAAATCAAATATCACAATAATATCAAATGCCACACATTTAACGAAATTAAATCAAATATCACAATAATATCAAATGCCACACATTTAACGAAATTAAATCAAATATCACAATAATATCAAATGCCACACATTTAACGAAATTAAATCAAATATCACAATAATATCAAATGCCACACATTTAACGAAATTAAATCAAATATCACAATAATATCAAATGCCACACATTTAACGAAATTAAATCAAATATCACAATAATATCAAATGCCACACATTTAACGAAATTAAATCAAATATCACAATAATATCAAATGCCACACATTTAACGAAATTAAATCAAATATCACAATAATATCAAATGCCACACATTTAACGAAATTAAATCAAATATCACAATAATATCAAATGCCACACATTTAACGAAATTAAATCAAATATCACAATAATATCAAATGCCACACATTTAACGAAATTAAATCAAATATCACAATAATATCAAATGCCACACATTTAACGAAATTAAATCAAATATCACAATAATATCAAATGCCACACATTTAACGAAATTAAATCAAATATCACAATAATATCAAATGCCACACATTTAACGAAATTAAATCAAATATCACAATAATATCAAATGCCACACATTTAACGAAATTAAATCAAATATCACAATAATATCAAATGCCACACATTTAACGAAATTAAATCAAATATCACAATAATATCAAATGCCACACATTTAACGAAATTAAATCAAATATCACAATAATATCAAATGCCACACATTTAACGAAATTAAATCAAATATCACAATAATATCAAATGCCACACATTTAACGAAATTAAATCAAATATCACAATAATATCAAATGCCACACATTTAACGAAATTAAATCAAATATCACAATAATATCAAATGCCACACATTTAACGAAATTAAATCAAATATCACAATAATATCAAATGCCACACATTTAACGAAATTAAATCAAATATCACAATAATATCAAATGCCACACATTTAACGAAATTAAATCAAATATCACAATAATATCAAATGCCACACATTTAACGAAATTAAATCAAATATCACAATAATATCAAATGCCACACATTTAACGAAATTAAATCAAATATCACAATAATATCAAATGCCACACATTTAACGAAATTAAATCAAATATCACAATAATATCAAATGCCACACATTTAACGAAATTAAATCAAATATCACAATAATATCAAATGCCACACATTTAACGAAATTAAATCAAATATCACAATAATATCAAATGCCACACATTTAACGAAATTAAATCAAATATCACAATAATATCAAATGCCACACATTTAACGAAATTAAATCAAATATCACAATAATATCAAATGCCACACATTTAACGAAATTAAATCAAATATCACAATAATATCAAATGCCACACATTTAACGAAATTAAATCAAATATCACAATAATATCAAATGCCACACATTTAACGAAATTAAATCAAATATCACAATAATATCAAATGCCACACATTTAACGAAATTAAATCAAATATCACAATAATATCAAATGCCACACATTTAACGAAATTAAATCAAATATCACAATAATATCAAATGCCACACATTTAACGAAATTAAATCAAATATCACAATAATATCAAATGCCACACATTTAACGAAATTAAATCAAATATCACAATAATATCAAATGCCACACATTTAACGAAATTAAATCAAATATCACAATAATATCAAATGCCACACATTTAACGAAATTAAATCAAATATCACAATAATATCAAATGCCACACATTTAACGAAATTAAATCAAATATCACAATAATATCAAATGCCACACATTTAACGAAATTAAATCAAATATCACAATAATATCAAATGCCACACATTTAACGAAATTAAATCAAATATCACAATAATATCAAATGCCACACATTTAACGAAATTAAATCAAATATCACAATAATATCAAATGCCACACATTTAACGAAATTAAATCAAATATCACAATAATATCAAATGCCACACATTTAACGAAATTAAATCAAATATCACAATAATATCAAATGCCACACATTTAACGAAATTAAATCAAATATCACAATAATATCAAATGCCACACATTTAACGAAATTAAATCAAATATCACAATAATATCAAATGCCACACATTTAACGAAATTAAATCAAATATCACAATAATATCAAATGCCACACATTTAACGAAATTAAATCAAATATCACAATAATATCAAATGCCACACATTTAACGAAATTAAATCAAATATCACAATAATATCAAATGCCACACATTTAACGAAATTAAATCAAATATCACAATAATATCAAATGCCACACATTTAACGAAATTAAATCAAATATCACAATAATATCAAATGCCACACATTTAACGAAATTAAATCAAATATCACAATAATATCAAATGCCACACATTTAACGAAATTAAATCAAATATCACAATAATATCAAATGCCACACATTTAACGAAATTAAATCAAATATCACAATAATATCAAATGCCACACATTTAACGAAATTAAATCAAATATCACAATAATATCAAATGCCACACATTTAACGAAATTAAATCAAATATCACAATAATATCAAATGCCACACATTTAACGAAATTAAATCAAATATCACAATAATATCAAATGCCACACATTTAACGAAATTAAATCAAATATCACAATAATATCAAATGCCACACATTTAACGAAATTAAATCAAATATCACAATAATATCAAATGCCACACATTTAACGAAATTAAATCAAATATCACAATAATATCAAATGCCACACATTTAACGAAATTAAATCAAATATCACAATAATATCAAATGCCACACATTTAACGAAATTAAATCAAATATCACAATAATATCAAATGCCACACATTTAACGAAATTAAATCAAATATCACAATAATATCAAATGCCACACATTTAACGAAATTAAATCAAATATCACAATAATATCAAATGCCACACATTTAACGAAATTAAATCAAATATCACAATAATATCAAATGCCACACATTTAACGAAATTAAATCAAATATCACAATAATATCAAATGCCACACATTTAACGAAATTAAATCAAATATCACAATAATATCAAATGCCACACATTTAACGAAATTAAATCAAATATCACAATAATATCAAATGCCACACATTTAACGAAATTAAATCAAATATCACAATAATATCAAATGCCACACATTTAACGAAATTAAATCAAATATCACAATAATATCAAATGCCACACATTTAACGAAATTAAATCAAATATCACAATAATATCAAATGCCACACATTTAACGAAATTAAATCAAATATCACAATAATATCAAATGCCACACATTTAACGAAATTAAATCAAATATCACAATAATATCAAATGCCACACATTTAACGAAATTAAATCAAATATCACAATAATATCAAATGCCACACATTTAACGAAATTAAATCAAATATCACAATAATATCAAATGCCACACATTTAACGAAATTAAATCAAATATCACAATAATATCAAATGCCACACATTTAACGAAATTAAATCAAATATCACAATAATATCAAATGCCACACATTTAACGAAATTAAATCAAATATCACAATAATATCAAATGCCACACATTTAACGAAATTAAATCAAATATCACAATAATATCAAATGCCACACATTTAACGAAATTAAATCAAATATCACAATAATATCAAATGCCACACATTTAACGAAATTAAATCAAATATCACAATAATATCAAATGCCACACATTTAACGAAATTAAATCAAATATCACAATAATATCAAATGCCACACATTTAACGAAATTAAATCAAATATCACAATAATATCAAATGCCACACATTTAACGAAATTAAATCAAATATCACAATAATATCAAATGCCACACATTTAACGAAATTAAATCAAATATCACAATAATATCAAATGCCACACATTTAACGAAATTAAATCAAATATCACAATAATATCAAATGCCACACATTTAACGAAATTAAATCAAATATCACAATAATATCAAAT
This sequence comes from Cicer arietinum, assembly GCF_000331145.2. Classification (NCBI taxonomy): domain Eukaryota; kingdom Viridiplantae; phylum Streptophyta; class Magnoliopsida; order Fabales; family Fabaceae; genus Cicer; species Cicer arietinum. The sequence goes on along the minus strand of NC_021162.2, from coordinate 29,374,017 downwards.
GCCACACATTTAACGAAATTAAATCAAATATCACAATAATATCAAATGCCACACATTTAACGAAATTAAATCAAATATCACAATAATATCAAATGCCACACATTTAACGAAATTAAATCAAATATCACAATAATATCAAATGCCACACATTTAACGAAATTAAATCAAATATCACAATAATATCAAATGCCACACATTTAACGAAATTAAATCAAATATCACAATAATATCAAATGCCACACATTTAACGAAATTAAATCAAATATCACAATAATATCAAATGCCACACATTTAACGAAATTAAATCAAATATCACAATAATATCAAATGCCACACATTTAACGAAATTAAATCAAATATCACAATAATATCAAATGCCACACATTTAACGAAATTAAATCAAATATCACAATAATATCAAATGCCACACATTTAACGAAATTAAATCAAATATCACAATAATATCAAATGCCACACATTTAACGAAATTAAATCAAATATCACAATAATATCAAATGCCACACATTTAACGAAATTAAATCAAATATCACAATAATATCAAATGCCACACATTTAACGAAATTAAATCAAATATCACAATAATATCAAATGCCACACATTTAACGAAATTAAATCAAATATCACAATAATATCAAATGCCACACATTTAACGAAATTAAATCAAATATCACAATAATATCAAATGCCACACATTTAACGAAATTAAATCAAATATCACAATAATATCAAATGCCACACATTTAACGAAATTAAATCAAATATCACAATAATATCAAATGCCACACATTTAACGAAATTAAATCAAATATCACAATAATATCAAATGCCACACATTTAACGAAATTAAATCAAATATCACAATAATATCAAATGCCACACATTTAACGAAATTAAATCAAATATCACAATAATATCAAATGCCACACATTTAACGAAATTAAATCAAATATCACAATAATATCAAATGCCACACATTTAACGAAATTAAATCAAATATCACAATAATATCAAATGCCACACATTTAACGAAATTAAATCAAATATCACAATAATATCAAATGCCACACATTTAACGAAATTAAATCAAATATCACAATAATATCAAATGCCACACATTTAACGAAATTAAATCAAATATCACAATAATATCAAATGCCACACATTTAACGAAATTAAATCAAATATCACAATAATATCAAATGCCACACATTTAACGAAATTAAATCAAATATCACAATAATATCAAATGCCACACATTTAACGAAATTAAATCAAATATCACAATAATATCAAATGCCACACATTTAACGAAATTAAATCAAATATCACAATAATATCAAATGCCACACATTTAACGAAATTAAATCAAATATCACAATAATATCAAATGCCACACATTTAACGAAATTAAATCAAATATCACAATAATATCAAATGCCACACATTTAACGAAATTAAATCAAATATCACAATAATATCAAATGCCACACATTTAACGAAATTAAATCAAATATCACAATAATATCAAATGCCACACATTTAACGAAATTAAATCAAATATCACAATAATATCAAATGCCACACATTTAACGAAATTAAATCAAATATCACAATAATATCAAATGCCACACATTTAACGAAATTAAATCAAATATCACAATAATATCAAATGCCACACATTTAACGAAATTAAATCAAATATCACAATAATATCAAATGCCACACATTTAACGAAATTAAATCAAATATCACAATAATATCAAATGCCACACATTTAACGAAATTAAATCAAATATCACAATAATATCAAATGCCACACATTTAACGAAATTAAATCAAATATCACAATAATATCAAATGCCACACATTTAACGAAATTAAATCAAATATCACAATAATATCAAATGCCACACATTTAACGAAATTAAATCAAATATCACAATAATATCAAATGCCACACATTTAACGAAATTAAATCAAATATCACAATAATATCAAATGCCACACATTTAACGAAATTAAATCAAATATCACAATAATATCAAATGCCACACATTTAACGAAATTAAATCAAATATCACAATAATATCAAATGCCACACATTTAACGAAATTAAATCAAATATCACAATAATATCAAATGCCACACATTTAACGAAATTAAATCAAATATCACAATAATATCAAATGCCACACATTTAACGAAATTAAATCAAATATCACAATAATATCAAATGCCACACATTTAACGAAATTAAATCAAATATCACAATAATATCAAATGCCACACATTTAACGAAATTAAATCAAATATCACAATAATATCAAATGCCACACATTTAACGAAATTAAATCAAATATCACAATAATATCAAATGCCACACATTTAACGAAATTAAATCAAATATCACAATAATATCAAATGCCACACATTTAACGAAATTAAATCAAATATCACAATAATATCAAATGCCACACATTTAACGAAATTAAATCAAATATCACAATAATATCAAATGCCACACATTTAACGAAATTAAATCAAATATCACAATAATATCAAATGCCACACATTTAACGAAATTAAATCAAATATCACAATAATATCAAATGCCACACATTTAACGAAATTAAATCAAATATCACAATAATATCAAATGCCACACATTTAACGAAATTAAATCAAATATCACAATAATATCAAATGCCACACATTTAACGAAATTAAATCAAATATCACAATAATATCAAATGCCACACATTTAACGAAATTAAATCAAATATCACAATAATATCAAATGCCACACATTTAACGAAATTAAATCAAATATCACAATAATATCAAATGCCACACATTTAACGAAATTAAATCAAATATCACAATAATATCAAATGCCACACATTTAACGAAATTAAATCAAATATCACAATAATATCAAATGCCACACATTTAACGAAATTAAATCAAATATCACAATAATATCAAATGCCACACATTTAACGAAATTAAATCAAATATCACAATAATATCAAATGCCACACATTTAACGAAATTAAATCAAATATCACAATAATATCAAATGCCACACATTTAACGAAATTAAATCAAATATCACAATAATATCAAATGCCACACATTTAACGAAATTAAATCAAATATCACAATAATATCAAATGCCACACATTTAACGAAATTAAATCAAATATCACAATAATATCAAATGCCACACATTTAACGAAATTAAATCAAATATCACAATAATATCAAATGCCACACATTTAACGAAATTAAATCAAATATCACAATAATATCAAATGCCACACATTTAACGAAATTAAATCAAATATCACAATAATATCAAATGCCACACATTTAACGAAATTAAATCAAATATCACAATAATATCAAATGCCACACATTTAACGAAATTAAATCAAATATCACAATAATATCAAATGCCACACATTTAACGAAATTAAATCAAATATCACAATAATATCAAATGCCACACATTTAACGAAATTAAATCAAATATCACAATAATATCAAATGCCACACATTTAACGAAATTAAATCAAATATCACAATAATATCAAATGCCACACATTTAACGAAATTAAATCAAATATCACAATAATATCAAATGCCACACATTTAACGAAATTAAATCAAATATCACAATAATATCAAATGCCACACATTTAACGAAATTAAATCAAATATCACAATAATATCAAATGCCACACATTTAACGAAATTAAATCAAATATCACAATAATATCAAATGCCACACATTTAACGAAATTAAATCAAATATCACAATAATATCAAATGCCACACATTTAACGAAATTAAATCAAATATCACAATAATATCAAATGCCACACATTTAACGAAATTAAATCAAATATCACAATAATATCAAATGCCACACATTTAACGAAATTAAATCAAATATCACAATAATATCAAATGCCACACATTTAACGAAATTAAATCAAATATCACAATAATATCAAATGCCACACATTTAACGAAATTAAATCAAATATCACAATAATATCAAATGCCACACATTTAACGAAATTAAATCAAATATCACAATAATATCAAATGCCACACATTTAACGAAATTAAATCAAATATCACAATAATATCAAATGCCACACATTTAACGAAATTAAATCAAATATCACAATAATATCAAATGCCACACATTTAACGAAATTAAATCAAATATCACAATAATATCAAATGCCACACATTTAACGAAATTAAATCAAATATCACAATAATATCAAATGCCACACATTTAACGAAATTAAATCAAATATCACAATAATATCAAATGCCACACATTTAACGAAATTAAATCAAATATCACAATAATATCAAATGCCACACATTTAACGAAATTAAATCAAATATCACAATAATATCAAATGCCACACATTTAACGAAATTAAATCAAATATCACAATAATATCAAATGCCACACATTTAACGAAATTAAATCAAATATCACAATAATATCAAATGCCACACATTTAACGAAATTAAATCAAATATCACAATAATATCAAATGCCACACATTTAACGAAATTAAATCAAATATCACAATAATATCAAATGCCACACATTTAACGAAATTAAATCAAATATCACAATAATATCAAATGCCACACATTTAACGAAATTAAATCAAATATCACAATAATATCAAATGCCACACATTTAACGAAATTAAATCAAATATCACAATAATATCAAATGCCACACATTTAACGAAATTAAATCAAATATCACAATAATATCAAATGCCACACATTTAACGAAATTAAATCAAATATCACAATAATATCAAATGCCACACATTTAACGAAATTAAATCAAATATCACAATAATATCAAATGCCACACATTTAACGAAATTAAATCAAATATCACAATAATATCAAATGCCACACATTTAACGAAATTAAATCAAATATCACAATAATATCAAATGCCACACATTTAACGAAATTAAATCAAATATCACAATAATATCAAATGCCACACATTTAACGAAATTAAATCAAATATCACAATAATATCAAATGCCACACATTTAACGAAATTAAATCAAATATCACAATAATATCAAATGCCACACATTTAACGAAATTAAATCAAATATCACAATAATATCAAATGCCACACATTTAACGAAATTAAATCAAATATCACAATAATATCAAATGCCACACATTTAACGAAATTAAATCAAATATCACAATAATATCAAATGCCACACATTTAACGAAATTAAATCAAATATCACAATAATATCAAATGCCACACATTTAACGAAATTAAATCAAATATCACAATAATATCAAATGCCACACATTTAACGAAATTAAATCAAATATCACAATAATATCAAATGCCACACATTTAACGAAATTAAATCAAATATCACAATAATATCAAATGCCACACATTTAACGAAATTAAATCAAATATCACAATAATATCAAATGCCACACATTTAACGAAATTAAATCAAATATCACAATAATATCAAATGCCACACATTTAACGAAATTAAATCAAATATCACAATAATATCAAATGCCACACATTTAACGAAATTAAATCAAATATCACAATAATATCAAATGCCACACATTTAACGAAATTAAATCAAATATCACAATAATATCAAATGCCACACATTTAACGAAATTAAATCAAATATCACAATAATATCAAATGCCACACATTTAACGAAATTAAATCAAATATCACAATAATATCAAATGCCACACATTTAACGAAATTAAATCAAATATCACAATAATATCAAATGCCACACATTTAACGAAATTAAATCAAATATCACAATAATATCAAATGCCACACATTTAACGAAATTAAATCAAATATCACAATAATATCAAATGCCACACATTTAACGAAATTAAATCAAATATCACAATAATATCAAATGCCACACATTTAACGAAATTAAATCAAATATCACAATAATATCAAATGCCACACATTTAACGAAATTAAATCAAATATCACAATAATATCAAATGCCACACATTTAACGAAATTAAATCAAATATCACAATAATATCAAATGCCACACATTTAACGAAATTAAATCAAATATCACAATAATATCAAATGCCACACATTTAACGAAATTAAATCAAATATCACAATAATATCAAATGCCACACATTTAACGAAATTAAATCAAATATCACAATAATATCAAATGCCACACATTTAACGAAATTAAATCAAATATCACAATAATATCAAATGCCACACATTTAACGAAATTAAATCAAATATCACAATAATATCAAATGCCACACATTTAACGAAATTAAATCAAATATCACAATAATATCAAATGCCACACATTTAACGAAATTAAATCAAATATCACAATAATATCAAATGCCACACATTTAACGAAATTAAATCAAATATCACAATAATATCAAATGCCACACATTTAACGAAATTAAATCAAATATCACAATAATATCAAATGCCACACATTTAACGAAATTAAATCAAATATCACAATAATATCAAATGCCACACATTTAACGAAATTAAATCAAATATCACAATAATATCAAATGCCACACATTTAACGAAATTAAATCAAATATCACAATAATATCAAATGCCACACATTTAACGAAATTAAATCAAATATCACAATAATATCAAATGCCACACATTTAACGAAATTAAATCAAATATCACAATAATATCAAATGCCACACATTTAACGAAATTAAATCAAATATCACAATAATATCAAATGCCACACATTTAACGAAATTAAATCAAATATCACAATAATATCAAATGCCACACATTTAACGAAATTAAATCAAATATCACAATAATATCAAATGCCACACATTTAACGAAATTAAATCAAATATCACAATAATATCAAATGCCACACATTTAACGAAATTAAATCAAATATCACAATAATATCAAATGCCACACATTTAACGAAATTAAATCAAATATCACAATAATATCAAATGCCACACATTTAACGAAATTAAATCAAATATCACAATAATATCAAATGCCACACATTTAACGAAATTAAATCAAATATCACAATAATATCAAATGCCACACATTTAACGAAATTAAATCAAATATCACAATAATATCAAATGCCACACATTTAACGAAATTAAATCAAATATCACAATAATATCAAATGCCACACATTTAACGAAATTAAATCAAATATCACAATAATATCAAATGCCACACATTTAACGAAATTAAATCAAATATCACAATAATATCAAATGCCACACATTTAACGAAATTAAATCAAATATCACAATAATATCAAATGCCACACATTTAACGAAATTAAATCAAATATCACAATAATATCAAATGCCACACATTTAACGAAATTAAATCAAATATCACAATAATATCAAATGCCACACATTTAACGAAATTAAATCAAATATCACAATAATATCAAATGCCACACATTTAACGAAATTAAATCAAATATCACAATAATATCAAATGCCACACATTTAACGAAATTAAATCAAATATCACAATAATATCAAATGCCACACATTTAACGAAATTAAATCAAATATCACAATAATATCAAATGCCACACATTTAACGAAATTAAATCAAATATCACAATAATATCAAATGCCACACATTTAACGAAATTAAATCAAATATCACAATAATATCAAATGCCACACATTTAACGAAATTAAATCAAATATCACAATAATATCAAATGCCACACATTTAACGAAATTAAATCAAATATCACAATAATATCAAATGCCACACATTTAACGAAATTAAATCAAATATCACAATAATATCAAATGCCACACATTTAACGAAATTAAATCAAATATCACAATAATATCAAATGCCACACATTTAACGAAATTAAATCAAATATCACAATAATATCAAATGCCACACATTTAACGAAATTAAATCAAATATCACAATAATATCAAATGCCACACATTTAACGAAATTAAATCAAATATCACAATAATATCAAATGCCACACATTTAACGAAATTAAATCAAATATCACAATAATATCAAATGCCACACATTTAACGAAATTAAATCAAATATCACAATAATATCAAATGCCACACATTTAACGAAATTAAATCAAATATCACAATAATATCAAATGCCACACATTTAACGAAATTAAATCAAATATCACAATAATATCAAATGCCACACATTTAACGAAATTAAATCAAATATCACAATAATATCAAATGCCACACATTTAACGAAATTAAATCAAATATCACAATAATATCAAATGCCACACATTTAACGAAATTAAATCAAATATCACAATAATATCAAATGCCACACATTTAACGAAATTAAATCAAATATCACAATAATATCAAATGCCACACATTTAACGAAATTAAATCAAATATCACAATAATATCAAATGCCACACATTTAACGAAATTAAATCAAATATCACAATAATATCAAATGCCACACATTTAACGAAATTAAATCAAATATCACAATAATATCAAATGCCACACATTTAACGAAATTAAATCAAATATCACAATAATATCAAATGCCACACATTTAACGAAATTAAATCAAATATCACAATAATATCAAATGCCACACATTTAACGAAATTAAATCAAATATCACAATAATATCAAATGCCACACATTTAACGAAATTAAATCAAATATCACAATAATATCAAATGCCACACATTTAACGAAATTAAATCAAATATCACAATAATATCAAATGCCACACATTTAACGAAATTAAATCAAATATCACAATAATATCAAATGCCACACATTTAACGAAATTAAATCAAATATCACAATAATATCAAATGCCACACATTTAACGAAATTAAATCAAATATCACAATAATATCAAATGCCACACATTTAACGAAATTAAATCAAATATCACAATAATATCAAATGCCACACATTTAACGAAATTAAATCAAATATCACAATAATATCAAATGCCACACATTTAACGAAATTAAATCAAATATCACAATAATATCAAATGCCACACATTTAACGAAATTAAATCAAATATCACAATAATATCAAATGCCACACATTTAACGAAATTAAATCAAATATCACAATAATATCAAATGCCACACATTTAACGAAATTAAATCAAATATCACAATAATATCAAATGCCACACATTTAACGAAATTAAATCAAATATCACAATAATATCAAATGCCACACATTTAACGAAATTAAATCAAATATCACAATAATATCAAATGCCACACATTTAACGAAATTAAATCAAATATCACAATAATATCAAATGCCACACATTTAACGAAATTAAATCAAATATCACAATAATATCAAATGCCACACATTTAACGAAATTAAATCAAATATCACAATAATATCAAATGCCACACATTTAACGAAATTAAATCAAATATCACAATAATATCAAATGCCACACATTTAACGAAATTAAATCAAATATCACAATAATATCAAATGCCACACATTTAACGAAATTAAATCAAATATCACAATAATATCAAATGCCACACATTTAACGAAATTAAATCAAATATCACAATAATATCAAATGCCACACATTTAACGAAATTAAATCAAATATCACAATAATATCAAATGCCACACATTTAACGAAATTAAATCAAATATCACAATAATATCAAATGCCACACATTTAACGAAATTAAATCAAATATCACAATAATATCAAATGCCACACATTTAACGAAATTAAATCAAATATCACAATAATATCAAATGCCACACATTTAACGAAATTAAATCAAATATCACAATAATATCAAATGCCACACATTTAACGAAATTAAATCAAATATCACAATAATATCAAATGCCACACATTTAACGAAATTAAATCAAATATCACAATAATATCAAATGCCACACATTTAACGAAATTAAATCAAATATCACAATAATATCAAATGCCACACATTTAACGAAATTAAATCAAATATCACAATAATATCAAATGCCACACATTTAACGAAATTAAATCAAATATCACAATAATATCAAATGCCACACATTTAACGAAATTAAATCAAATATCACAATAATATCAAATGCCACACATTTAACGAAATTAAATCAAATATCACAATAATATCAAATGCCACACATTTAACGAAATTAAATCAAATATCACAATAATATCAAATGCCACACATTTAACGAAATTAAATCAAATATCACAATAATATCAAATGCCACACATTTAAAATTATCACAACCTCAAAAACAGTCAAGTGTATAATATCAATGGTTTATCAAATTCATTCACAATAAGATAATGACAAGGATGAAATGTTATGCATGTCCTATACTCTATACTTCATCATTTGGTACCATTCTACTCTGAAGTACTTGATTAGGAGGCCTGATACTATGCCACTACAAGAGTGGACGGACAATTCACAAATGGTCAAGTCCTCATAGATCCCCTCAACTCAACCCGAGACACATATACGCGACGGTCGGGGTACGCTTGTGTTGCACGGTAGGTCCCGGCCGTAGGGAATAACCCACTAATCCACTTAGGAATAGCCCATTAGAAGTACCCCCTGTGACACCCTAAACCCCAAAATAATATATATAATAATTTATATCATATTTCTATAAAATTTGCAGCGGATAAATAAAAATATGTTTCCAAGAAAATAAAAACTTTAATTTTTAATTTAGGATATCACGTTTCTCAAAAATCAAAAGGAACAC
>NC_021162.2:29356093-29362854 GCF_000331145.2 Cicer arietinum | reverse complement strand
GTGAGTTTCAAAATCATGTTAATAGTATAATATAAGAAAGAAGAACACGCAACAATCATAATAGACTGTATCATAATCACATTACGATATATCAAAATATTTAAGTAAATAGTATCATATTATAACATCAAATTCACTCAAGTAAGATAATCATCTCATTAAAGTATGCATCAAATCATCTAGGAGTAATTATTATTACTTTTGAAACACATCAATCACAAGTAAATGCAATGTTATGCATGAGCTTAGACTCTACTTCACAATGTGGGACCATTCTAACTCTGAAGTACTAGGTTATGGGGCTTGATACTATGCCACCATCCCGGTGGACGGACAATTCAAATTGGCCCTGTTCTCATAGATCCCCTCAACTCAACCCGAGACACATATACGCGACAGTCGACGTAAACTTGTGTTGCCTGGTAGCTCCCGACATTTGGAGTGCGACCTCCAAGTCACCTAGGAATTCCCCACCTGAATACCTCCAAGGCCTAACAATCTTGGCTTAAGGCTCGACAACAGACCGCCACGATCAGGCTCATTTAGTTGTACTTCCCCGAAATCTCTAGGCTTGTCAGGCCCTAACTATATGATGACAAAATAATCTCCATTTCACAAATTCTCAATATTTATTTTCTCCCCTCGTTGGCCTATGGTACTCCATTAAGACCTTCATCTCAAACACAAATTGGAATCACAATATTCTCATCACAATTTATAACATCACTATCATTAATCACACATCATCACATATACTCATCACAATCTTATAACATCAATCTCATCAATCATACATCATCACATAGACTTATCACAAATTTATAACATCATTATTGTTAATTATACATCACCATAATCACATAAAACTTATCAAAATGCATCCACCTTTTATTATCACATCACCTGAACATGTCTAATCAAGCATATACATAAAATTCATTCGATATCCAATATCACAATAATATCAAATATCACAACATCACTATCATTAATCAGATCTCATCACATAAACTCATCATAAATTTATAACATCATTAATTATACATCATCATAATCACATAAACTTATCAAAATGAATTCATTTTTGTAAGATCACATCACATAAACACGTCTAATCAAACATATACATAAAATTCATTTGACATCCAATATCACAATAATATCAAATATCACACATTTAATGATAATTAATCAAATATCACAATAATATCAAATGCCACACATTTAACGAAATTAAATCAAATATCACAATAATATTAGATACCACACATTTAACGAATCAATCAACACCTTATATGTATTTTTATTCCATATTTTAATCTCACAATTTCTATTTTGCATATTAATTAATTTATCACTCAAAGGGTTGCCGTACGTAGCGAGCCCCAGATGAATCGTTGGGAAATACGGTTTTCCCATTCATCTGACAATATATTATACTCATGAATTCAAACGCTCTCTCACCCCTTACCTTATTTTGACGCTTTCACACACGACTATGATTCCACGAGCAAAAAACATTTGTTCATTGACTTTTTGTCTTTCAATCGATCTAACTCGACAGTTTATGGGTAAACGTTAAAAATAAATTATGAGAACATTCTTTAAAAACTAAATTTGAAATTCGGTCAAGGAAACTTACCATAAATCAGTAAAAAATTAAGTGGATAAAATCGCCATTTTTCACACGATCGTTTTGGCGTTGGTTTCACTCAAATCGGACTTACAGTGAAGAAGAACAGTTCAGCATAGTAATTTAACATGCGGAGAAGTTGAAGATTTTAGAGAGAAATTTGGATGGTTAAAAATCTGAGGTAGTATTTTTATTTGACTACTTAAATTCCCCACTAGAGGTACCCCCAAGGTCTATCAGTCCTACCTTACAGTTCGACTGTAGCCCTCCACAATCAGACTCATTCAGTTGTACTTCCCTGAATCACTAGGTTTGTCAAACCCTCCCTATATGATGACAAAATAGCTCTAACTCCAAAATCACAACTCAATAAGTTTCAATTTGACTTCACAACATTCATCATTATATATGTATATCAGTCAATCACAATAATATCCCACTATTCGGTTTACACTACTCACAATACACAATTCAGTTTCATCAATCACATGGTAAGGAATCATTTAAGCGGCACATTCAAGTAATATCACAATTTCAATCAAGTAATAAGAACACTCAAGTACATATCATTCATCCAATAACAATTAGTATAAATTCATAAAATCAAATAACACGCAATCTGAATATAAATTAATTCACAACAATTCTATAGGATTCTAAATTGTATTTTAGTCCTCACTATTGCCATTCATATATTATTAATTAATTATTATTACTCAATAGGGCTCAACCGTACGTAGTAAGCCCCGAATGAAAATTTGGGAATTTCGGTATTCCCATTCGTCTCACGTTATTTTAAACTCCTAAAATCGAACCTCATCTCACCCCTTACCTCGACTGAAGATTTCGTCCAATGAATCTGATCTGCTAACGGTCGTCTCTTTGTCGGTCGTCGTCTCTAATAGTCCGCGTGAGAATTATAGCCACACAACCACCAAATACAAATAAATTACTTACTATAAATAAATGAATAAATAAATAAATAACAAAATAAATAATAAATAAATAAATAAATAAGTAAATGAATAAATAATAAAATTAATAACTAAATAAGTAATTAATAAATAAATAAGTAATAAAATAAATAAATAAATAAATAAATAAATGAATAAGTAAATGAATAAATAAATAATAAAATAAATAACTAAATAAGAAAATGAATAAGTAAATAATATAATAAATAATAAATAAATATATAAATAAATAAATGGATAAATAATTAATAAAATAAATAAATAAGTAAATGGATAAATAAATAATAATAAAATAATAAATAAATAACTAAGTAAATGAATAAATAAATAATAAAATAAATAACAAACAAATAAATAAGTAAATGAATAAATAAATAATAAAATAAATAATGAATAAATAAATAAGTAAATGAATAAATAAATAATAAAATAAATAATGAATAAATAAATAAGTAAATGAATAAATGAATAAATAAATAATAAAATAAACAAATAAACAAATAAATGAATAAATAAATAATATAATAAATAAATAAATAATAAAATAAATAAATAAGTAATAAAATAAATAATAAATAATTAAGTAAATGAATAAATAAATAAATAATAAAATAATAAATAAGTAAATGAATAAATAAATAATAAAATAAATAATAATTAACTAAATAAGTAAATGAATAAATAATAAAATAAATAATGAATAAACAATAAAATAAATAATAAATAAATAAATAAATAAATTATTTACTATTTGTACTACAACCGAGAAATATATTTAATATCATCAAAATATACGAATTAGTATACTAACCTAGAACAATTTCTAATTTTAATTAAAATAAGATAGAATTTCATATTAAAATAATTATGGCGTATATCTATAGTCTAATGTTAAAAGTAGGTAACCAATACCCTCTGCAACAAAACTAATAGTACTTATATTTTACTTAAATTGATCAATACTGTGGCAACCTTTAATTATAACTAAAATAAAATGAAGTATTTTAGACATAAAATTATTGTCGGATACCTGCTTAGTATTAATGTATTTCAGTCATATCAGAGCTATTATTAAAATACAAAAATTAAAAATAAAAGGAACACATGTACAATATTACTATAATTTTGTATAACAATAACAATTATAAGAATTAACACAGGGACTAGAAGAGATATAAGAGGACAATTTTAACACATAATCACATAATAAGCTGCGGAGGGTACAAAAGGCGTAAGAGTAAGAACGACGACATGAAATATGAAAATATTTTATGAAAGGAAGAGAAGGAAATGCCACAAACATCTGACTACATAGAATTCATAAAATTAGGAATCAACCACAATATTTCCTAAAAATCTATCATTTCCTTTTGAAACATTTAAAACAAGATCCTCATTGAATAGATGATTTATGGCCTAAAATTATTTTTTGAATCCTTCATTTTCTTTTTCTTTTTCCTTTTTTTTGTTTGTTTGTTGTCTAAATTTGCAAGGATATATATATTGTTATTATAATAATTTCTTGCCTGCCCGAACTCAGAAAAAGGAGAGAAGGAATAACATACCTTATGTGGTTTGGTATTAGAATTGGAATTGATATTGAAAATTGGAACTAGGATTGGAAATTGGAATTGGAAATGGAATTTGGAATCAGATGAAATTGGAAGACGACTCCCTTATGCGATAATCCCTGATTGGAATGCGGATTGGTTGGAAGGCTATATATATATATACTACATAATAGCCTAGGTTATTATTATTATAATAATAATAATTATTATTATTATTATTATTATTATTATTATCCCATTCTATTAGAGCTAAAGGTAACAACTAGTGTAACAACACAAATTCACTCCTTGTATTATTTTATTTATATCTATATATATATTTATTTATTTTATTTTATTTATTTATTTTGCAAGTTAAATATAGTTAATATTAATGATTTAAATCAATTACTAAGGCAAACACACAGACACTCCTTAAGAAATTAGAACACATATTAACACTCATAAAAAAATAGTATTGTATCATTATACTATTTAAAATAGGGTAACGAGAAATTGGGGTGTTACATTAAACATAGTAAAGACCAAAGTTACCTAAAATATTAATCCTTTGAGACTGTTGCACTCATTAGAAAAACTATATTGACTAAGAATCACAATGAACTAGAACAAACCTAGTAAAGAATAAATTGACTTAAAATAATATTCCAATGATACTTTTGCACTTGTTGCAAGAACCACATTCATGTAGATAAAAAAAGGTATAGATCAATAAACCTAATAAAGAATAACATGAACAAAAATATTAATCCGTTGAGACTTGTGCACTTATTGGACAAACTACATTGATTTAGAACCAAAATGGACTAGAACAAACATAGTAAAGACAAAAAATGAACTAGAATAAACCAAGAAAAGACCAAAATTACCAAAAACAAAAATTTGTTGAGACTTTTGCATTTATTGGACGAACTACAATTATTATGAACAACAATAACCTACAATAAACTAGTAAATACAAAAGTGACCAAAAATATTATTCCATTGAGACTTTTGCAATTATTAGAAGAAGAACATTGGTTTACAACCAAACTGGACTAGAATAAACCTAGTAAAGACCAAAATTACTTAAAATATTAATCCATTGAGAATTTCGCACTTATTTAACAAACTATATTGATTAAAAAGAAAATTGGCCTAGAATAAACTAGTAAAGACCAAAATGACAAAAAATAGTATTCCATTGAGACTGTAACACTTATTCGACGAACTAATAAAGAAAAAAAATAACCGAAAATATTAATCCATTGAGACTTTTGCTCTTAATGGACAAACTACATTGATTAAGTACTAAAATAAACTAGATTAAACATAGTAAAGACCAAAATTACCTAAAATATTAATACTCTAAGACTGTTGCACTTAGTAGACCAACTACATTGATTAAGAACCTTAATGGACTAGAATAAACCTAGTAAAGAATAAAATGACTGAAAATATTATTCCATTGAGACTTTTGCACATGTTGCACGAACAACATTGATGTAAAACAAAAATGGACTTGAATAAACCTAGTAAAGAATAACATTACCAAAAATATTAATCCGTTGAGACTTGTGCACTTATTACGAACTACATTGATTAAGAAACAAAATGGACTAGAATAAACATAGTAAAGACCAAAATGACATAAAATACTAATCCATTGAGACTTTTGGATTTAATGACGAACTACATTGAATAAAAGAACCAAAATGGACTAGAATAAACCTTGTAAAGACCAAAATTACTTAAAATGTCAATCCAATGAGACTATTGAACTTATTGGACGAATTACATTGATGTCGAACAAAAATGGAATAGAGTAAACCTAGTAAAGAATAAAATTGCCTAAAATAGTAATCGGTTCAAAATTTTGCACTTATTGGACGAACTACATTGATGTACAATAAAAATGGACTAGAATAAATTTAGTAAAGAAATAAATGACTAAAAATATTAATCCATTGAGACTTTTGCATTTAATCGACGAACAACATTGATTCAGAACCAAAATGGACTAGAATAAACCTTTTAAACACCAAAATGACTTAAAATATTAATTTATGGAGAACTTCACACTTATTAGACGAACTACATTGATTAAGAATAAAATAGCACATATTAAACCTAGTAGAGACCGAAATGAGCTAAAATATTAATCCGTTGAGACTTTTGCACTAGTTGGTCAAACTACATTGATGTTGAACAAAAATGGACTAAGATAAACCTAGTAAAGAATAAAATGACCTAAAATATTAATCCATTGAGAATTTGGCACTTATTGGAAGAACTACATTGACTAATGTAAGACCCATAATTTTAAAGTATACTTTATGTATTTTTGTGTATTTTGGATATTGGCTCGGAGGCTTTTTAGCCAAAGATATTAATATTTTGGAGTTTATATGATCAAAAAGATATTTTGATGGCGATTAGAATTACTCGTCGATGAATAAATTAAATTAAGTGCGGTGAATCCTTTACAGAGAATTTAATGCCTTATGGGTGAAATGGTAATTTTAATAAATATCTAGATATTTGGAGATATTTGTTAAAAGTAATTAATATATATAAATATATATATATATATATATATATATA
>NC_021162.2:29350497-29355775 GCF_000331145.2 Cicer arietinum | reverse complement strand
GAGTATTGATTTGGGGGAAAATGAATCTACGGCTTTATGGGTAAAATCTTAGAGTTAGGTTTTGGTTATATTGATGAATGTTTCGTGGAAAATGAATTTAAACTCATTATGTATGATTTTGAGTAAATGAAACTTGTTGTGTTTGAGTGGTGGATTGTGTTGATTTGTGTTCGTCGTATTTGATGTGTTCTTAATTAATACTGATGAAATTTGTTCTGTGTATGGTTGGATTCTGTGGAGAAATGAATTGATGTGTTTTGTTATGAGTTGTGGATTTGATCTGATAATAGGTTTGAGTTGTTTTGTGTGAAATTTGAAAACTGTTGATTATTATAACCTCGTAATTACAGAATATATCAGTCTTTAACAAATTAAAGCAATATAGAAAATCTAATACGTCTAGCATACAATTAAGATCGAACATACAATCATACGATGCAAGATTTATTCAGATTCATACACAGCGGAATTATGATACGACATACAAGATTAACAATTAAAAGTAAAAGGATAAGGGATAGAATGCACCAAGGTTTATCCTGGTTCAGTTGTCAATAAGACAACCTACATCCAGTCCTGACCTGGATTTCAGCTTTTTCTTCAATAGAAAGAATTGAGACTTGTTTACTGATTGTCCAGTTTCCTCGAAACCTATCTATCTAACACAATCTCTTTCCTATTGCTTAACCCCTTGATCCTTGCAGTCACTCGGCAGACTCACACAAAATCAAGTACAACTCCTTCTTGATGAGACCTCTCACCCAAGAAGATCGCCACCAGTTTCTAGCTGGATTTTTCACAATCGTTTCTTTACAGAGTATTTGTTACAAACAAAATAAAAGAAGTACAAAGTTTGTCTTCAATCTTGATCAATGTATCTCACAAGAATCTGGTTGTTCAATGAGTATTTAAGAGAACATTGTCTTTTTCTCTCAAGAATTCTTTTTCAGCTCTCTTAATGATTATGGATAATCTTTTTGGTCTTGATCTGAAAAAGCAATATCAGAATGTTATCAAAATGTTCTTAAGAGTTCTTCAGTGTTCTGAAGTATATTCAAGCGTTCAAAAGTATTCTGATGTATATTTGAGAGAATGATTGAAAACTGTTTATATATTTTCTGAAAAACAACTAATAAATCGATGTACCAATCGATTCATTAAAGTGATAAAACAGGCCTAATCGATTTCCCAATCGATTATCGCGAGTCTTGTTTTTCTTGAATCTTGAAACTACATAAACTAATCGATTTCCCAATCGATTCTTTTAAAAACACTTTTCAGTAAATTATGTGCAGACTTATATGAATCGATTGCATAATCGAGGTCAGGTGTTTTGTTCCAATAATAAAGTCACACCAATCGATTACTTAATTGATTTACCAAGTCACATAATCGATTCACAAATACACATAATCGATTTGGCCACAAACTAAGAGTTCATTGTGATTTCAAAATATTTGTTTCAATCGATTTGCCAATCGATTGTGTTTAAAATAGGAATTTAGCTAATTTCATGTTAATCGAAGTGCCAATCGATTTGGTAGTATTTTTCTAAAAAGTTCTTACTAGTTGTTTAGTTCAATCGATTTCCTAATCAATTGATACCAAACTTAACATGATTGAAATTCTCACAATAGATTGTCCAATCGATTGTGTTTGTCACAGGTCATGTTACTTTTGAAATATTATTCACGCAATCGATTTGTCAATCGATTAGCCTTGTAAATGGATTGTCCTTGTGACTTGCCCAATCGATTTCTCAATCGATTTGTTTCAATCAGTTTTTACTTTGTGATGTGCACAATCGATGTGCCAATCGATTAGCCTGTAAATCAGGTTGCCACTGACTTGCACAATTTTTATCACTAATTGTGCCAGTCGATTGCCTAATCGATTGTGTAACCACAAACAATATGTTTCCTTACAACCCTTTTACGAAATCGATTTGCTCAGTAGATTTTCAACTTTAGTTGATTTCTTGAGTTCCAAGAAATTATCTCAAGTATGTAGGGTTGATCTGTTGTTCCTGAAATCTTGCTCAATTAAAATGTTAGATTTATCATATGATGTATGAACATTGTATGTTTGTTAATTATGTCAAAATTAGGATTAAGGGGACTAAATTTCAACAATCTCCCCCTTTTTGCATAAGTGACAAGCATACAATTTTAACTTGAGTTTGAGCATTTCATGACATAATATTAACGACAGATATATTTTCATAGCATCATATGTACCATTGTCAGATCATAAAATCAGAGCATCAGAACAGAGCATAACAGTACACATGCTATTTAACAAAATCAGAGCATTTTAATAATTCATTATCAGTCATCAGAGTGTCAAAATTATGCAGCAGTCATTAGCAAGTTAATAATTTCTCTCCCCCTTTGTCAGTTAAGGCAAAAAGGCAGATAATTTTTTTTCTCCCCCTATGTTAGTAAACATAAGCACTGGGGGTTGAAATTAGAAAACATTATATCAGAGCAACAAATGAGCATATCAAAAGATTATGGCAAATGATTTCAGAGAGTAATGGAATAAACGTTCTAGTGCATTATATATATAGAAGAAATGAATACACCAAGTCATTACAAAACAACACAGATCCTAAACACCTAATCTCCTAAACTGGGCTGGTCCTCACTATTATCTAAGGGAGAGGCAAAGACCGTTGTATTGCCCTCAGCAGGTGTCTCCTCAACCTGAGTTGCAGGATGATCTAGGGGAGTTGGGTTAGGTTCCTCTGTTGCGTGACGACCGATGTCTGCTATATCTTCAAATGACAGCTTTATGCCTAAATGCGCTTGAATTGCATCAACATCCTAAACGACTGAGTTCAGAGATGCCTGGAGAGTCCTCAAATTAGCTTCCATTCTGGCCTGTGACTCTAGCATTTTGGCATTGTGAGCCATCTGAACTTCTATAAATTCCATTAATTTTGTGACAAACTCAGGAGGGGCTGTTTCAGTAGCTGGTTGAGACTGAGGTTGAGCTGGTTCAACATTCGGCTGAGGTCTTATCCAAATACCATGCAACCTTTTCAATTGCTTCTGGTTTACAATTGATTCTCCAAAAATTAGAGTGGTCTTTGAAGATTCTTCATTAACAAATGATACCTTGAAGTGTTTCAGAATCTTGGTAATCAGTTGAGGATAAGGCATCACTAGCTTACTCTGTGAAGCCTCCAGCATGTGCCTTAGCACAATCCATGCCCAACTCATCCTGAGCTCCTTGGACAATCCCCATAGCAGTAGTATATCCAACTTCTGGACTACTGCATGGTTACCGGATCGTGGTACAAGCATCCGGGTCAGTGTATACATCAGCATTCGATGTTGGACCTTCATTTGACCGATAGGCAGTGAAATGGTTTCAACAAACCCATCAATCATCAGGTCCTTAACAGCAGTATGCCTGTCAAATGACTCTTCCCATCCTTCGTCAGCAGTATCAGCCTCAGAACTGCCGTCTATAGAAGTTCCATGAAATGGCAATCCTGATAAAGTAGAAAAATCTTCAAAGGACATAACTATCCTTTTCCCTTTAACCTCAACCTTGAAGCCGTCTTCAGTCAGCTTGAATGTTGAGTAAAATTCCCTTATCATCCTTGGATAACTATCAAGAGTAGAGGAGAGAAAGCCCTCAAGACCGTGAAACCGTAAGTGGTCTTGGAAAGTAAAACCGTCTGCATCAAAATATGCAAAATCCAGAGTCCTTGCCTCATGGATTTTTCTCTTGAGAAATTCTGATGGAATGGTAGGTTCTACATCTTTATCCTTAGATGCAGGAGCTTTCTTAGGTGGGGGTGAAGAAACTGGTTTTTTCTTCTTCTTCTGTGAGATTTCCTTCATGGCGTCAGCCATGAGCTTTTCAGTTGGTGGTTCCTTTCTCTTTTTGGTTTTCTCTTGATTAACAGCAGGTGCCTTGCCTTTATCCTTGGCAATAATCTTATGTGTAGGAATGGGTACTCTTTTGGTTAAAGTAGGTGGTGGTGAAGGGGTTCCACTGGATGAAGATGATGGTGAGGGGGTGCGTGTTTGAGTTTGCTTAACTCGTGCCATAATTGTAAGTTGAAGTAGTTTGAATGTAGGTAGTAACAGAGAACGATTGCAGAGACAGAGCAAAGAGATGAAACAGAGAAAAACAATTTGTGAAATCTGGAGAAATGAAGTGAAGAAATCGATTGATAACTGTTCCTATTTAAACCCTTAAATGTGTAAATCGATTGCCCAATCGATTATGTTACCGTTGCTGGGTAATGTCAATCGATTTAGTAATTATTGCATTCAACGGCTAGTAAAGGAGAGTCACAACGGTCATATTGTAAATCGATTCCCAAGTCGATTTCCAGATTTACTCAATCGATGTCCAAATCGATTGTTTTAAAGTTGAAAGGGTGAACTAGTCGATTTCCCAATCGACACTCGGGCAAGTTTAAAAAAAATTTCTGAACTTTGAAGTCTGGGGCCAAAGCAATCGATTCCCAAATCGATTTTGTAAACTATTTACCAGGCTGGTAATCGATTACCCAATCGATTTAACTGGAAAACACTGCAAGCACCAGAAGTGTCCTGTGAAAGGGTTCAAAGATCAGACCTCACTAGGATCAATGATCCCTAGTTTCATCCTTATATGCAGGAAACTTTCTCTTGGTAAAGCTTTTCATCCTTATATGCAGGAAACTTTCTCTTGGTAAAGCTTTGGTGAAGATGTCAGCCAGCTGTTCACCTGTGTTAACATACTCAAGCTTAATGATTCCATTTTGAAAGTGATCCCTTATAAAATGATGTCTTACTTCAATGTGCTTGGTCCTGGAGTGCATCACTGGATTCTTAGTAATACTTATTGCACTTGTGTTATCACACATAATAGGTATTGTTCCCAAGTCAACACCAAAATCCAATAAGTGCTGTTTCATCCAAAGAATCTGAGCACAATAGCTCCCAGCTGCAATATATTCAGCTTCAGCAGTTGATAGAGCAATGATAGTCTGTTTCTTGCTAAACCATGACACAAGAGAGTTTCCAAGTAAATGACAAGTTCCAGAAGTGCTTTTCCTGTCTAGTTTGCATCCGGCAAAGTCTGAATCTGAGTAACCAACTAAGGTACAGGTTGATCCCTTCGGATACCACGAGCCTAAACTCTTAGTTCCTACTAGATATCTGAAAATCCTCTTAACTGCACTCAGGTGAGACTCCTTAGGATTGGATTGGTACCTTGCACACATACAAACACTGAACATGATGTATGGCCTGCTTGCTGTAAGATAGAGCAA
>NC_021162.2:29348181-29350177 GCF_000331145.2 Cicer arietinum | reverse complement strand
AAATTTTCAAAATCTTTACACAACTTATTGTTTGTAGATCCAAATATTATGTCATCAACATATACTTGGACCAGCAAGATATCATTTCCAGTAGTCTTTGTGAAAAGGGTCTTGTCAACATTTCCTCTTAAAAAGTTTTGTTGAATAAGGAAATTGCTGAGCTTCTCATACCAAGCTCTTGGAGCTTGTTTCAACCCATAGAGGGCCTTTGATAGCTTATACACATGATTAGGAAAATCAGGATTTTCAAAACCAGGTGTTTGGCTAACAAAAACTTCCTCTTGAAGGTCACCATTGAGAAAGGCGCTTTTCACATCCATTTGATAAAGATTAAAGTCCATTATACAAGCATAAGCAAGAAGGATTCTAATGGCTTCTAACCTAGCTACAGGGGCATAGGTTTCATCAAAGTCTATTCCTTCCTCTTGACTATAACCCTTGGCTACTAGTCTAGCTTTGTTTCTGGTTATAACTCTATTCTCAACAAATTGGTTTCTGAACACCCATCTGGTTCCTATGACGTGCTTACCTTCTGGTTTAGGTACTAAACTCCACACCTTGTTTCTCTCAAACTGGTTTAACTCCTTTTGCATAGCAAGTATCCACTCACTATCTAACAGGGCTTCCTTAATGTTCTTAGGTTCAATCTGAGACACAAAGGCTGTAAAGTTACAAAACTGTCTAAGGTTCTTCCTAGTTGCAACACCTTTAGAGATATCCCCTATAATGTTATCTATGGGGTGGTTTCTGTTGAACTTTCATTCCTTAGGTAAATCACCAGTTCTTATAGGTTCTACACAGTCAGTTATAGTTGGAGGGACAGCTACAGGTTGTTCTAATGGTTCAGACTCTAAAACTTCATCCAAAAAGTCATCAACCACAGGAGGAGTTTTGTTCAAGTTTTCTGCAAATAATTCATCAAACTTTACATGAACTGACTCTTCTATGGTTGTTGTTCTTCTGTTGTAGATTCTATAGGCCTTACTGGTTTGAGAGTATCCTAGAAAAATACCTTCATCTGTCTTAGGGTCAAACTTTCCTAGGTGTTCTTTGCCATTGTTCAACACAAAGCACTTACAATCAAAGATTCTAAAGTAGGAAAGGTTTGGTTTTCTACCCTTGTAAAGCTCATAGGGGGTTTTTCTAAGCAGGGGCCTAATGAGAACTCTATTGACAACATGAGTGGCTGTACTAATTGCATCTGCCCAAAAGTACATAGGTAGGTTGGAGTCCT
Organism: Cicer arietinum; assembly: GCF_000331145.2. Taxonomy (NCBI): domain Eukaryota; kingdom Viridiplantae; phylum Streptophyta; class Magnoliopsida; order Fabales; family Fabaceae; genus Cicer; species Cicer arietinum. The sequence continues at coordinate 29,348,943 of NC_021162.2, read as the reverse complement.
TAAGCATAGTCCTAGCTAACTCTTCTAAGGATCTATTTTTCCTCTCCACTACCCCATTTTGCTGTGGTGTCCTAGGGGCAGAATATATGTGGTTGATTCCATGTTGTTCACAATAAGTTTGAAAAGAATCATTTTGGAATTCACCTCCATGATCACTTTTTATTGATACAATTTTCTTGTCATTCTCATTTTGAACCAAAGTAGCAAATTTTTTAAAAGTTGAGAATGCATCACTCTTGTGAGCCAGAAAATATGTCCATGTGAACCTGAAATAGTCATCAACCAACACATATCCATAAAGGTTACCTCCAAAGCTCTTCACTTGAGCAGGTCCAAAAAGGTCCATGTGTACTAACTGCAAAACCTATTGGTTTTGACCATATCTATAGAGGGAAATGAAGTCTTAACCAGTTTGCTTCTCTCACAGGAATCACAAAGTCTATCCTTAGTAAACTTCTTGTTAGGGAGACCTATAACTAGCTGTTTGCTAACAAGTCTATTCAAATGATCTATATGAATATGCGCTATACATTTATGCCATAACCAAGTCTCATCTGAATTAGATAACAAGCAGCATATAGTACTTGGCAAAGAATTAAAATCTAACATATAAATGTTATTAATTCTGTCACCAACTAACTTTATGTGTTTGTCATCTTTATGCTCAATAATACAAGATTGTGATGAAAAACTTACATGGAAGCCTTTATCACATAGCTGGCTTATACTCAGCAAGTTGTGTTTTAGCCCTTCAACATATAA
>NC_021162.2:29346687-29347319 GCF_000331145.2 Cicer arietinum | reverse complement strand
GATGGCTTTCTGAATTTGTTGTCTTTCTTTTTCAGAAATTTCTTAAACTTTTTGACAAGCAAACCAATCTCAGGTTCTTCATCAGTCTCACTGCTTGATTCATTTGAGCAACTATCTTGTTCAGTTTTTGATTGATGCGTTTGGGCTTTCAAAGACAGTCCTTTCTTTTTCCTCCTATCTTGCTCCGATTCATCTAGTCTATGCAACTCCATTTCGTGCTCCCTGAGCTTTCCCAACAGTGTTGCAGTGGTCATTTTTGCCAAATCTTTCGATTCAGCAATAGCAGTTATTTTGGGCTGCCATTCTCTTGTTAAACACCTCATGATCTTTCCAATTTGCTGTTCATTTTCCACCTGTTTTCCCAGGGCATGAAGGTTGTTTATAACGTGCGTAAACCTAGTATGTAGATCACTTATTGATTCATCTTTCTTCATGCTAAACAATTCGTATTCATGCATGAGTGTATTTACACGAGCTCTTTTCACGTCTGTGGTGCCTTCATGTGTTTCCTGAAGAATGTCCCACATTTCCTTTGCTGATTTACAGTTTGATACCCTGAAGAATTCTTCTGCACACAAAGCAGATGTTATAATATTCTTAGCTTTAGCATTATAACCTACCTTCTTTTTATC
>NC_021162.2:29343367-29345958 GCF_000331145.2 Cicer arietinum | reverse complement strand
CTCGAAACCTATCTATCTAACTCAATCTCTTTCCTATTGCTTAACCCCTTGATCCTTGCAGTCACTCGGCAGACTCACACAAGATCAAGTCAAGCTCCTTCTTGATGAGGCCTCTCACCCAAGAAGATCGCCACCAGTTTCTAGCTGGATTTTTCGCAGTCGTTTCTTTACAAAGTATTTGTTACAAACAAAATAAAAGAAGTACAAAGTTTGTCTTCAATCTTGATCAATGTATCTCACAAGAATCTGGTTGGTCAATGAGTGCTTATGAGAACATTGTCTTTTTCTCTCAAGAATTCTTTTTCAGCTCTCTTAATGATTATGGATAATCTTTTTGGTCTTGATCTGAAAAAGCAATATCAGAATGTTATCAAAATGTTCTTAAGAGTTCTTCAGTGTTCTGAAGTATATTCAAGTGTTCAAAAGTATTCTGATGTATATTTGAGAGAATGATTGAAAACTGTTTATATAGTTTCTGAAAAACAACTAATAAATCGATGTACCAATCGATTCATTAAAGTGATAAAACAGGCCTAATCGATTTGCCAATCGATTATCGCGAGTCTTGTTTTTCTTGAATCTTGAAACTACATAAACTAATCGATTTCCCAATCGATTCTTTTAAAAACACATTTCAATAAATTATGTGCAGACTTATATGAATCGATTGGATAATCGATGTCAGGTGTTTTGTTCCAATAATAAAGTCACACCAATCAATTTCTTAATCGATTTACTAAGTCACATAATCGATTCACAAATACACATAATCGATTTGGCCACAAACTAAGAGTTCACTGTGATTTCAAAATATTTGTTTCAATCGATTTGCCAATCGATTGTGTTTAAAACGGGAACTTAGCTAATTTCATGTTAATCGAAGTGCCAATCGATTTGGTAGTATTTTTTAGAAAAGTTCTTACCAGTTGTTTAGTTCAATCGATTTCCTAATCGATTGATACCAAACTAACATGTTTCAAATTCTCACAATAGATTGTCCAATCGATTGTGTTTGTCACAGGTCATGTTACTTTTGAAATATTATTTACGCAATCGATTTGTCAATCGATTAGCCTTGTAAATGGATTGTCCCTGTGACTTGCCCAATCGATTTCTCAATCGATTTGTTTCAATCAGTTTTTACTTTGTGATGTGCACAATCGATGTGCCAATCGATTAGCCTGTAAATCAAGTTGCCACTGACTTGCACAATTTTTATCACTGATTGTGCCAGTCGATTGCCTCATCGATTGTGTAACCACAAACAGTATGTTTCCTTACAACCCTTTTACGAAATCGAATTCCCAATCGATTTGCTCAGTAGATTTTCAACTTTAGTTGATTTCTTGAGTTCCAAGCAATTGTCTCAAGTATGTAGGGTTGATCTGTTGTTCCTGAAATCTTGCTCAATTAAAATGTTAGATTTATCATATGATGTATGAACATTGTATGTATTGTTTGTGTTATAAGTGATAAGTGTTATGTTTTGTTTGGAATTGTGTGATAGCACCTTTGATTGCAAAACTATTTCGAAGCTCATGATGTTGTGGTGATTGTGTGGGAATTGCTAAGTGTTAAGATGTGGAATTGTGTATGAATGATATTGAGTTAGTTTATGTGTTTTTGGAAGAATATGCAGGGAAATCGATTTCCCAATCGATTGGATGAGTTACAGGGACTTCCCTAATTTGACATAATCCATTTGCCAATCGATTTTATAATATGTTTTTCAAAACTATTTAAGAAATCGATTTGGCCATGCAGGAATTCAGCAAAACTGACGAAAATCGATTTGGAATTCGATTAGCATTAAGTCAGGGGCTGAGCTATGCTGTCAATTGATTGCCCAATCGATTGAATTAAGCCCAGAATTCAAATTTCACTAAAAACCTTCAGGAAATACATTTGGAAATCGATTGGCTTAGTAGAAATTCTTATTTTGAGTTAGATAACAGATTGCTCATTGATTTATCAATGTCTTGGTTAGTTATGTATTACTTGATGGATTGAGAACCTTATTTTGATTTCATTTTTAATTGGCAAGCATTATATGAACTTTTAGCATATGGAAAATGCTTTTAAGGTGCATGCTTAGTTGAAAGGTTATTTTGTGCATTTAAAAACTTAAATGTTATGTGTTAATTGTTAATTTCGGTTGGTGACCCTTTACAACTATTGTGGAAATCTGGGCTTTGCCCTCAGATGAGAGCCAGGACAATCCTACCGGTTCGTACCCTGTGGATGGGAATGTAGAGGGGAATGCCTGACTGGAGCTATGTTAGGAGGATCTTACGGGGCGCGTGGAGATCACTCAGGGCGTTTAGCTTGTTTTGGAGAATGATCAGATTAGGTTGACATAGAGGGAACATACGTCTTTCTTTTGAATGGTATTTATTTTAAAATGGAAGACTGTACCTATACGAATACTGTCAGCTTGACATGTTATTTTCGATGGGTTACATGTACCACTTTTTGATGTGTAAATATTTTGGATTCATATTTTGAGAAACTTTTCCGCTGCTTGTAAATTATAATGACTCAATTATTTATCCAAAGGTATTTCCTTATTTATTTCTCTGTTTTATTTTAAT
>NC_021162.2:29340761-29342579 GCF_000331145.2 Cicer arietinum | reverse complement strand
CATTTGGGATAACATTTGGTGCTTAGGTGTCAATGAAAGAGACTGGTATTGAAGTTAAGGGAGCGTTGCACACTAGGAGTGAATACTCCTTTGGATATATAAAATACGCTTTGAGGAATTGTCGATACCTTGAGGGGAAAAGTCGAGCATTCGAGTTAGACTAGATTCGCAACTTGGATTATTAAGTATGAATCTCATAACGAGTGTAGGAGTGAGACCATGTATTTAGTTGATAAGTGACAAATCTCCTGGTGGTTTAGGAGATAGTAAGTATGGTTAGTGATATTGGATGAAACTATAGACACGTAAATTTGAATTTGAGCGGTGTTCGGAAAAACATAATGAGTTAAGCCTTGATGTATTGAACTCTATGTTACCATTAAGTGGAATTTGAAGTATCGAGTACGAGAATACTTCGAGATTGTGGTAAATAAGGTTTTGAGAGTCTATGAAAGGTATGTGAGTCTTTGAGATATTTTACTGCAAAATTTATGAGGATGAAGTTATAGATAATTATTTCTTAGGAAATGCTTATGAGGAACGTTTGAGAAATAATTCTTTAGGACGTTCGATTGTTAGGATTCTTTCAGTTTGTATCTCAGTGAAGGTTGAGAAGGAATAAGAATCCAGCGAGTGAACCAAATATTGGAAAATGTACCAAGAAATTTGTGGAGCAGCACATAGAGATGTAGCTTATGACAATTAAAGATTGATGAAAGGAATGATCTCACCTATAACTCAGACATTATTATTATAAAGGTATGCCAATGATATAAAGACATTACTTGAGTGCATGTCATGGGGATTGTTATTGTGTTCGTCAATCAAAGGAAGTTTGTGTGTCCCAAGTGGTATAGTCTTTGGCTTGTTTTCGAAAATATTCGAGGTAGTTTTGATCACCAAGCATATGTGGGGATGGAATTATTAAATTTATAACTGGAATAACATACCGATAAGAACACTACAGTTTGACGTAGTTGTACGACTTAAGAAAAATCGAGGATTTGTGGACAAGGGAGAAATTTAGGAGTTCTCGGATGTAGTGATTGTTCTGTGCTCAGTGTGTTGGGGTCATTCTAAGTATTTCAATTTGGTACCAAATGGATGTTTCGTACCAAGTAGATGCCAATGAGACTACGTGACATAGGTATGGGATATTTTACTTCGTCGACAGGATCAAAGTTATAGGAAAATAAGGGAAATTCAATGGACATTGAGAAGATTGTTGACTGCTTTTGTAAGTTGCAAGGAGCGCTATTACAGTTCGGCTAAGGTAGTCTAAGGCACTATCACGGTTGTTGGTTATTTATTGACAAATTGAGGGACTGATCATCCTTAATCTCTTGTTGATAGTAGACAAAATCATGTTGAATGGAACGGACGAGCCTTACCGACTATGGATGTGTGTGAAGTTATTAAACACCCTATGAAAAGGGGTAGGCATAAATTTTTTCGAGAAGGCCGGGTGAAACAAGTTGTGACTAGTGTGTTGAATTTGAGCACAAACCTAGTGTGGATTGCTACTCGTACTTTAAGTTTCGAGGACGAAACTAATTTTAGGACGGTAGTAATGTAAGACCCATAATTTTAAAGTATACTTTATGTATTTTTGTGTATTTTGGATATTGGCTCGGAGGCTTTTTAGCGAAAGATATTAATATTTTGGAGTTTATATGATCAAAAAGATATTTTGATGGCGATTAGAATTACTCGTCGATGAATAAATTAAATTAAGTGCGGTGAATCATTTACAGAGAATTTAATGCCTTATGGGTGAAATGGTAATTTTAATAAATATCTAAATATTTGGAGATATTT
>NC_021162.2:29338361-29340127 GCF_000331145.2 Cicer arietinum | reverse complement strand
TTAAGTTAAATCGGTATTAAGAATGGGGAATCTCTTAATATGACTGTTTGCTTAACGTTTTGTTTTGAAAATCATTAAGTTAAATCGGTATTGAGAACGGGGAATCTCTTAATGACTTATTTAATTAATGTTGTTTGAAAGTCGTTTCGGTAAATGAGTATTAAGAATGGGGAATCTCTTAATATGACTGTTTGCTTAACGTTTTGTTTTGAAAATCATTAAGTTAAATCGGTATTGAGAACGGGGAATCTCTTAATGACTTATTTAATTAATGTTGTTTGAAAGTCGTTTCGGTAAATGAGTATTAAGAATGGGGAATCTCTTAATATGACTGTTTGCTTAACGTTTTGTTTTGAAAATCATTAAGTTAAATCGGTATTAAGAACGGGGAATCTCTTAATGACTTATTTAATTAATGTTGTTTGAAAGTCGTTTAAGTTAAATGAGTATTAAAAATGGGGAATCTTTTAATATCTGCATTTGCTTAACGATTGTTGTGGATGGAGTCAGTGTATGCTCATGCATTTCATTTTGGTAAATCGTGCTGACCCGTGATAGGTGGCACCTCGGTAAACAGTATTGACCCGTGATAGGTGGTACATTTACGATTTACGTTTTGGTAAATTGTTCTGACCCGTGATAGGTGGCACCTCGGTAAATAGTACTTTGAACTGTGATAGGCGGTACGTTTACGATTTAGGTTTTTGGTAAGTTGTGCTGACCCGTGATAGGTGGCACCTCGATAAACAGTACTTTGGCCTGTGATAGGCAGTACGTTTACGACTTACGCTTTTTCTTTTAGTAAATCGTGCTGACCCGTGATAGGTGGCACCTCGGTAATTGGTACTTTGGCCTGCGATAGGCGGTACATTTATGATTTACGGCCCTTCGAGGAGGGTTTTGGTTTGGAATTCCGAGTCCATGCATTTTGGCATATACGCATTGCATTAGGGTGCTTGGCACGCGAGTCGTGTTTGATTCAAGTTTATGATTGAGTGTTTTGAATTTGAGTTGTCTGGTAAATTGTGTTTGTCCGTGAGAGACTGCACAGGTGTTTGTCCGTGAGAGACTACACCCTGGTAAATTGTGTTTGTCCATGAGAGACTACACTCGTGTTCGTTCGTGAGAAACTGTACATTTAGGACTTACGCCTCTCGCGGAGGGTTTTGTTTCAGATTGTGTGATAGCATGTTTGATTGCAAAACTATTTCGAAGCTTATGATGTTGTAGTGATTTTGTTATAAGTGCTAAGTGTTATGTTTTGTTTGGAATCGTGATTGCAAAACTATTTCGAAGCTTATGATGTTGTAGTGATTTTGTTATAAGTGCTAAGTGTTATGTTTTGTTTGGAATCGTGATTGCAAAACTATTTCGAAGCTCATGATGTTGTGGTGATTGTGTGGGAATTGCTAAGTGTTAAGATGTGGAATTGTGTATGAATGATATTGAGTTAGTTTATGTGTTTTTGGAAGAATATGCAGGGAAATCGATTTCCCAATCGATTGGATGAGTTACAGGGTCTTCCCTAATTTGACATAATCGATTTGCCAATCGATTTTATAATATGTTTTTCAAAACCATTTAAGAAATCGATTTGAAAATCGATTGGCATTAAGTCAGGGGTTGAGCTATGTTGTCAATTGATTGCCCAATCGATTGAATTAAGCCCATAATTCAAATTTCACTAAAAACCTTAGGAAATCGATTTGGAAATCAATTGGCTTAGTAGAAATTTTTTATTTTGAGTTAATAAAAGATTTCTTCTT
>NC_021162.2:29327863-29337905 GCF_000331145.2 Cicer arietinum | reverse complement strand
AATCAATTGGCTTAGTAGAAATTCTTATTTTGAGTTAGATAACAGATTGCTCATTGATTTATCAATGTCTTGGTTAGTTATGTATTACTTGATGGATTGAGAACCTTATTTTGTTTTCTTTGTTATTTGGCATGTGTTAGATGAACTTTTAGCATATGGAAAACCCTTTTAAGGTGCATGCTAAGTTGAAAGGTTATTTTGTGCATTCAAAAACTTAAATGTTATGTGTTACTTGTTAATTTTCGGTTGGTGACCCTTTACAACTATTGTGGAAATCTGGGCTTTGCCCTCAGATGAGAGCCAGGACAATCCTACCGGTTCGTACCCTGTGGATGGGAATGTAGAGGGGGAATGCCTGACTGGAGCTATGTTAGGAGGATCTTACGGGGCGCGTGGAGATCACTCAGAACGTTTAGCTTGTTTTGGAGAATGATCAGATTAGGTTGACATAGAGGGAACAAACGTCTTTCTTTTGAATTGTATTTATTTTAAAATGGAAGACTGTACCTATACGAATACTGTCAGCTTGACATGTTATTTTCGATGGGTTACATGTACCACTTTTTGATGTGTAAATATTTTGGATTCATATTTTGAGAAACTTTTCCGCTGCTTGTAAATTATAATGACTCAATTATTTATCCAAAGGTATTTCCTTATTTATTTCTCTGTTTTATTTTAATCTCTTTTGGAAAAAACAAAAATACACCCTCGCTTTGAAAATCGGGGTGTTACAACTAAGAATCAAAATAGACTAGAATAAACATAGTAAAGATAAAAATGATCTAAAATATTAACCCATGGAGACTTTTGGACCTATTGCATAAACTACATTGATTGAGAACTAAAATAGACTAGAATAAACCTAGTAAAGACCGAAATTACTTAAAAATATTAATCCATTGTGAATTTTGCACTTATTAGACAAACTATATTGATCAAAAACAAAAATGACCTAGAATAAATTAGTAAACACCAAAATGACTGAAAATATTACTCCATTGAGAATGTAGGACTTATTCGATGAACTAAATTGATTTAGAAATAAAATGGACTAGAATAAATCTAGTAAAGACCAAAATGAGCAAAAATATTAATCATTTAAGACTTTGGCACTTATTGGACGAACTACATTGATGGAGAACAAAAATGGACTAGAATAACCCTATTAAAGAATAAAATAACCTAAAATATTAATCCATTGAGAATTTTGCACTTATTGGACGAACCAGATTGTTTAAGAATCTAAATGGACTAGAATAAACATAGTAAAGATAGAAATGACATAAAATATTAATCCATTGAGACTTTTGCACTTATTGAATGAACTACAATAATTTAGAACAAAAATATAGTAGAGTAAACCTAGTAAAGAATAATATGACCTAAAATATTAATCCATTGAGACTTTTGCAGTTATTGGACGAAATACATTGATTAATAACTAAAATGTACTAGAATAAATCTATTTAAGACAAAAAAGATCTAAAATATTAATCTATTGGGACTTTTGCTCTTAATGGACGACCTACATTGACTGACAACTGAAATGAATAAGATTAAACATAGTAAAGACCAAAATTACCTAAAATATTAATCCTTTAAGACTGTTGCACTTAATAGAAAAGCTACAATGATTAAGAACCATAATGGACTAGAATAAACTTAGTAAAGAATAAACTGACTTAAAATAATGTTTTATTGAGACTTTTGCACGAACCACATTGATGTAGAACAAAAATGGGCTAGAATAAGTCTAATAAAGAATAAAACGAACAAAAATATTAATCCGTTGAGACTTGTGCACTTATTGGATGAACTACATTGATTTAGAACCAAAATGGACTAGAATAAACATAGTAAACACCAAAAATGAACTAGAATAAACCCAGAAAAGACCAAAATTACCAAAAACATAAATTCGTTGAGACTTTTGCACTTATTGGACGAACTACAATTATTATGAACCAAAAATAACCTATAATAAACTAGTAAATACAAAAATGTTATTCCATTGAGACTTTTGCCATTATTAGAAGAAGGACATTGATTTAGAACCAAAATGGAATAGAATAAACCTAGTAAAGACCAAAATTACTTAAAATATAAATCCATTGATAACTTCGCACTTATTTGACAAACTATATTGATTAAAAAGAAAATTGGCCTCGAATAAACTAGTAAAGACCAAAATGACCAAAAATATTATTCCATTGAGACTGTAGCACTTATTCGACGAACTACATTGATGTAGAACAAAATAGGACTAGAATAAACCTAATAAAGGAAAAAAAATGACCAAAAATATTAAACCCATTGAGACTATTGGTCTTAATGGACGAACTACTTCGATTGACAACTAAAATGAACTAGATTAAACATAGAAAAGACCAAAATTACTTAAAATATTAATGCTTTGAGACTATTGCACTTATTAGACCAACTACATTGATTAAGAACCATAATGGACTAGAATAAACCTAGAAAAGAATATAATGACTTAAAATATTATTCCATTAAGTCTTTTGCACTTGTAGCACGAACAACATTGATATAAAACAAAAATGGACTAGAATAAACCTAGTAAAGATTAGATATAAAATATTAATCCATTGAGAGTTTTGCACTTATTGAATGACTACATTTATTGAGAACAAAAATGGAGTAGAATTAACCAAGTAAAGAATAATATGACATGAAATATTAATCCACTGAGACTTTTGCAGTTGTTGGACGAAGTACATTGATTAAGAACCATAATGGACTAGAATAAACCTAGTAAAGAATAAAATTACTTAAATTAATATTCCATTGATAGTTTTGCACTTGTTGCAAGAACCACATTGATGTAGATCAAAAATGGGCTAGAATAAATCTAATAAAGAATAACATGAACAAAAATATTAATCCGTTGAGACTTGAGCACTTATTGGACGAACTACATTAATTAAGAACCAAAATGGACTAGAATAAACATAGTAATATTAATCTATTGAGACTTTTGGATTTAATGGACGAACTACATTGAATAAAAGAACCAAAATGGACTAGAATAAACCTTGTAAAGACCAAAATTACTTAAAATATCAATCCAATGAGACTCTTGCACGTATTGGACGAACTACATTGATATAGAACAAAAATGGACTAGAGTAAACCTAGTAAAGAATAAAATTACCTAAAATAATAATCCGTTTAGACTTTAGCACTAATTGGACGAACTACATTGATGTTGAACAAAAATGGACTAGAATAAACCTAGTAATGAAACAAATGACCGAAAATATTAATCCATTGAGACATTTGCACATATTGGACGAACTACATTGATGTAGAATAAAAATGGACTAGAATATATCATGTAATAAAATGACGTAAAATATTAATCCTTTGAGAATTTCACCCTTATTGGACGAAACTCATTGATTAAGAATCTAAATGTACTAGAATGAACATAGTAAAGATAAAAATGACCTAAAATATTAATTCATCGTAACCTTTGCACTTATTGTACCAATTACGTTGATTGAGAACAAAAATGGAGTAGAATAAACCTAGTAAAGAGTAAAATGACTTAAAATAGTGTTCCATTGAGACTTTTGCACTTATTGCACGAACCACATAGATTTTGAAAAAAATGGACTAGAATAAACCTAGTAATGAATAACATCACATAAAATATTAATCCATTGAGACTTGTGCACTTATTGGACAAACTACATTGATTAAGAATCAAAATGGACAAGAATAAAATAGTAAAGACCAAAAAGACTTAAAATATTAATCCATCACTACGCTGAAAATAGTATTTTACAGCGCTTTTTAAAAAAATTAAGCGCTGTAGTATCTAGCGCTTTAAAAAGATACAACAACGCTCTTTAAAATAATAAAGCGCTGTAAATCCCTTCTAAAAACGCGCTGCTTGTTGTACTAGTTTTACAGCGTTTTTTCAAAAGAGCGTTGTAATAGGTGCATTCTTATGCACGTTTTACAACGCTTTTTTGAAAGAGTGCTATAAAAGACCTTCTTATTTTGTTTTTTTAAAGCCTATTACAGCCGTTTTATAGAAGCTTTTTAAAGCGCTTGTCCAAAAGCGCTATAAAAGACCTCCTTATTTTTATTTTTTAAAAGCCTTTTACATTGCTTTTCTAAAAAAACCGCTGTAATAGGTGCATTCTTATTCCATTTTTATTAAAAAATGCTGTAAATGTAATTTTTAAAATAACGCTTGTTTGTATAAACAGGTTTTTTATGGCATTTTTTTAAGAAAGCGCTATCTTTTAATTTTTTTTCCAAAACCATTTCCATCCATCACATGATATTGACACAATTACTATAATTTTCATTTAAACAGCAACAACAACAAACTTTTAACTTTACATATTGACACAATCAGTTCACAACAACAGAACTACACAACTTTATAACTTTACATATTGACACAATTAGTTCACAACAAACTTGTAACTTTACATATTGACACAATCAGTTTACAAACAACACATGATATTGACACAATTACATATTTTTTACATTTACATATTCACAAAAACACAGAACTATATAACTTTACATATTCACAACAGAACCTTGAAACACAACTCATATTTTTTACATTTACATATTCACAACCTTGCAGCATGCCAATTTCCCAGCAAATCAAAAAAAATTTCATTTCAATCACATACTTACACCAGTCTTCCTTTATTTCAGTTAGATCTCTTTCAGAGTATGTTGGACTGGAATTGTCAAAGTACTGTGCGATATAAAACTTGAACATACATAAGTTAGAATCAAATATGTACATAGTTTATATATGAAAATCAAAATATAATAAAAATATCGTACCATTTATGGGATTATAGTTTGATTCATATCAACAGTCTCCTTCATGAATCGCAATATATAATACCCGCAGTCTATGTTGTTAGTTTGACGAGGGCACTATAAAATAAAACATATAAGTCAATAAATATTTGTGCATTGATTGTTAATGAAATTTTAAAGGCGTATATTTCAAACCTTTATTGGAATCCATGTGATGTTATTTGACTTTTGCTTCGACACTGTAGCACCCCTTTGAACTCGAAAAACTTGTAAAGCACTATCAAATAAATGTGATTATTATAGCATTAACGAACACATTATATATATATATGTGTGTGTGTGTGTGTGTGTGTGTGTGTGTAAGAAATAAATGAATATTACTTATGTGTCGAAGATAGTCTTTATATCCGAGTGATTGTTGTAATGGTCGTGCAAGGGATCTAAATAGTATATAACTTCAGAGGTCGCATTGATTGCAAACAACATCCAATGTGCCCTACAACAACAAAAAGTTAGTTGGCAATTTTGTTTACACAACTAATAAATTAAGATCTCATAAATTAAAAAAGATATAAAGAAAGAATATATAATTACCCTGAATTATATGGCGCAAGGAACAACTTATCCTTCTCTTTATTTCCCAATAGAATATCTACAACATATTTCTTTACATTAATTGGACCGAGTTTAAACATTGAAAGCTTATGCGGAGACAAGAATGAAAATCTTTCTGACAATTTGCGCGCGCACACCAACTTCTCATACAAAAACCTTCAATGAAAATGTCAAATTAGATTAATTACCAATAAATGCAATTAAAAGTAATTTTTATCTTAAATAAAGTATTTTACCTAATGTATAAGTTGATGACAGTAGCACTCAGCTCCTTATGATTGAGAAGTTCGTATATGTGGTCTTTTTCAAGTAGTTCTTCATACTATCTCCGAAAATATCTTTCTCCATGCTAATGATAGGTGAATCGTTGCTGTCAATATTCGTTTTTGCTTGTATGTCAAGACACGACCCAAATCGACCAAGGTGTGGTGGATGACTTATTTTAGGTGCACCAACTGATTTACCCCGATCCAGTTTTTGAATTTTGGCAGCTTTATTACTCTCCAAATTTTGAAGTTTGCCATCTTTATTTTTACCACGAACATCCAGCTGTGGTGCGGCTTTATTCTAGCAGGTTTGTTGTGCGGGTGGTTTTGATTGAATCTGAAAAAATGAAGTTAATCAGTTTGTTAGTTAATTGAATCTAAAAAAAATGACAAACCTGCCAGAATAAATGTGACAAACCTTTTCCGGTGACATGACAGACTCGTTGCGGGGAATCTTCTTGTCATTCCCTTTAGACTTTGTATGAATCTAAATAAATGTGAAATTAAAGTTAACAGCGGAAAAATCAGCAATTAAATATAATCAATCATAATCATATATCGTGCAATTAAGTATACATATCAATTAAACATACATTAATTTCAATTAAACATACCTTATCAAGGGCAACAAGATTTTTGGGCCATTCCACTAACTACCTATTGCTTCTCCCAAATACTTCATATCTCCATCGTTGTCCGGTATAAGCAACAGTGGATTTGGTTCAAAAGCAATCACGGGTGATACTTTGACATGGCTGACAGGGATCGGAGTGTTGTGCAATAATTCTCCCAAAGTATTGTACAATGTTCTTTTTCCAACCTTGTGATGAGTAACAGAGGATAAATACAGCACGCAAGTAGAGACACCCTAAATCAATGGTTAATACATAAGTATGTGAAACAATTAGGTTGAATAAATTTCTTATTTTATTAAGTAATTAATTACCTCGGGAAGACTTTTAAGACCAATTTTGCAACTAGCATTTTTACTCTCCATTTGTATTTCACGTTAGAGTTGATCTGGAAGTTGCTTTTCTTTATTCGTCTTCACCAAGAATGCCACTTGCTCTGTTAGGACTTTGAGCTTCTCTTGTGAAAAATAGCGGGTTGGAGTTACGCCAAATCATTTCCCCCTCACGCGGCCGGAATATTCAGGAACATTAAATACTTTACCGAGTATGTCCCTGCAACTAACTTGTTTGTTTTCCTCTTGATTTTCAGAACTTTGTTCTAGATTCTCCTCAAATACATATAAGATTAAATAGATAAGTTCAATATCATTTTTAAAATACAATATTAAAAAATATTGAAGTGATAATATACTTACACAAAGTTGTATCACTTTTTGAACATTTTCATTATCGACAGCTCCATCTTTATTTACACGAGCCTCCTTCCACAAAATATGACGACCCAATGGTTGATCGTATTGGGTCTCTTGTAGCTATTCATTAAGACATAAACAAAAGCTATTCGTTAAGATCATAACCAAAATATTAGTTAGAAACTATAGTTTATAATGTACTACATTATATAAAAGTGATGTTTAGTTACAATTTTTTGCTCTAAACGTGCATATCCCATACAAGATTTTTTGTATGGATGCGTTGAATTTTTGGCCCTCTCGCGATTTACCGTACTTATACTCTATATAAAAAAAATAACAATCGTTTAAAAATTTAAAATACGCTATGAATATGAATAATAAAACACAAATGCTAATAAATTAATCACTTACCACAAACGCGGGGTCTGCACGTTTAGCTACAAATAAAGATATAGTTTGAGTAAAGTATTTCAATGGAAAAAATTATAAGTAACAAAAAAGTGGAGTAAAAAAGTTAGTTTTATATCATTCCACAATATATCTTTTGCATCCTTCAAAGCTTTATCTCTCCAATCGTCAATTGTAATTGGGATATTCTAACGAACAACAACACCAATATAACTTACCAACATGGAATTGTTGGGCTCAATTGGCTGGCCACTTTCATTCCATCCCACCTAATAAACTCATATAGTAAGTACATGCTTTCAAAAAAGATAAAAAATAAACAGCAAACAAAGTATAGTATACCTCAAATTTTATGAAATAACTTCTTGCTTTGATGACATTTTGCATAATGGTTGCACCACGTTTAACTTCATTTTCATAAGTCTTAGTGTTGACAACTTCCTCATTTTGATGATCCAAAGCCTTGTTAGAATCCATTTATCTACAACAAGTTCAACATGCAGTTCAATATAACTTCAACAAGTTCAACATGCAATAGTCTAAGTACGTAGCAGTATAAGTTCAACATGCATTTTAGTGACAACAAAAAATTAATAAATACAATACCTGAAGAGTGCGAAGAAATACGTAGGGTTACAACTTCATTTAAGAAGGAACAACGAGAATGTGAAGAAATACGAACGGTTTGTAGGACAGAGTAGGGTTCGCAGAAATACTTAATGAGGGTTCATAGGGATAGTAACAATGAGAAGAGTATGTAATAATGTTCGTAGGGATAGTAACAAAGTAGGAGATGGTTCGCAATGGATATGGTTGACAATATGGTTCGTAGGGACAGTAGGGTTCACAATGAGAAGGGCAATGAAAAGGAGGAGGACACTGAAGCGTAGTGAAGTTTACATAATGAAGAGAAAACTGAAGCGGTTTACTGTTATATATAAAACCCTCTTACAACACTTTTTTGAAAGAGCGCTGTAAAAGACCTCCTTATTTTATTTTTTAAAGCGCTTGTCCAAAAGCGCTATAAAAGACCTCCTTATTTTATTTTTTAAAAGCCTTTTACAACGCTTTTCCAAAAAGCGCTTTAAAAGACCTCTTTGTTTTCTTATGTAACAGGTGTTGTATTTCTAAAAGCCTTTTACAACGCTTTTTCAACAAAGCACTTTAAAAGACCTCTTTGTTTTATTATGTGCAAGCGCTTTAAAAGATCTCTTTGTTTTCTCATGTGCAAGCGCTATGTGACCATTTTACAGCGTTTTTTCAACAAGCGCTTTAAAAGACCTCCTTATTTTTTTTATGAAACAAAGCTTTCTGACCTCCTTATTTTTTTTAAAGGCTTTTATAGCGCTTATTGACAAAAGGGCTGTAAAATTACAAGTTTATGTTCAGTTCAGTTCAAGTAAAATACCTATATTTGGATTTTTTTTCTTCCAAATAATTAGTTAAATACCTATATATATAAATATATCAATGTTAAATTACATGATCAACTCATATTGGGATGATCAGTTCAAGAAAAATTCCAAGTACTCAAACAAAGCTTTTTCAAGGTCAATATAAGCAGAAAATCAGTTATGGCAGGTCAAACGTACACTTAAATTACATGAACTTAGCATAAAACACTAAGATCAAGCTAAATATAAGCAGAAAATAAGTATAAGCAGAAAATCAAATACAGTTCAAGCTAAATACTAAAATGCTCAATTCTAGCAAATCAAACAATTAAATTACACGAACTTAGTTCAGATTACATGGCTTATATAAAACAATTAAACACATTAAGATGCCTTTCTTCTTTTCCTGGTGGGATTCACATTTGTTTTTTCATTAACGATACGAAACAATGGATTAATCCAAATTCCCTTAGCATGATCATCTCTATGATATAAACCATCATCAGTTGAATCAATTTCTTGTGTTTGTGATGTTGCAAAGAAAAGATCATTATCAACATCTTCATCATTATTGTTATCATCACTTATTTTATTGGTCGATAGAACAACAGACCATTTATCACTAGCAGGATCAATGACATAAAACACTTGTTAAGCTTGCGACGCTAAAATAAAAAGCTCATCTGTGTATCCCACCCTATTAAAATCGACAAGCAAGAACCCCGACTCATCAATCCGAACCCCATTATTATTATCGACCCACTTGGAACCAAATATGGGAACACGAAATATTGTGTAGTCTAACTCCCATATGCGCTCGATAACCCCAAAATATGATAGATTAGCATATATTGGGTTTTTGTATTTTGCACTTGAGATATGCATCGCTTCAACTACGAGAGTGACTCCGCTATTTTGCATAATGGTTTGATCATCTTGTTCTTTGGTATAAAATGTGTAGCCGTTAATTACATAACCGGTGTAAGAAAAGATATGTAAACTCAGACCATTTGCTAGCCACCTCAATCTCTGTGAAATTGATCTGGGGTCTATATCAAACTTTGAATTTATGTGATTATTTAACCATGTTATAAAACTTCAATTGTGCTCTCGAGTTATCCAATTTTGATTCATATTCATGTTCAAACTAGATAACTGATCCATGTGTATTGTAACATACGGTTGAACCTCATCATCATTGTGCA
>NC_021162.2:29323639-29327815 GCF_000331145.2 Cicer arietinum | reverse complement strand
TCATTAGTCTCTTTCCAATTATCCCTTCTCCTAATATTCTTCCCGAATGACGAGACATGGGAAGCCCTATGGATTCAACATTGGACAGATATTTAGTACAAAATTCAACAGCTTCTTCGACAATGTACCGTTCAGCAATACAACCTTCTGGTCGACTTCTACTTTTTATGTACCCTTTTAATATTTTCATATATCGTTCTATCGGATTCATCCATCTCATATAAGCTGGCCCACAAAGTTGTGTCTACTTAACAAGATGAATAGTAAGGAGAACCATTATATCAAAAAACGAGGGTGGGAAATACATTTCAAGCTCACAAAGTAACAACAATTTCCCTCTGCAATGTCGGTAATTTTTTAGGATCGATCACTTTACTATGAATTTCCTTGAAGAAGAAACATAATCTAGTTATGGCTCGTTGAACTTTTTCAGGTAAAATGGAACGTATACCTATTGGTAGCAAATGCTCCATTAGAATATGACAATCATGGGTCTTCAAACCTTTTAACTTGAGGTCTTTCATACAAACGAAATTTTTAATGTTTGAAGAGTATCCTTCTGGAACTTTAACTTTGTGTAGAAATTTACATAAAACAATTTTTTCCTTCTAGATAGAGTATGAGCGGTTGGAGGTAGATATGTGCAATTTCCTTTTTTACGGGACGCAATTCATTTCTTATTCCCATATCGACAAAGTCCAATCTTGCATTGATGCCATCTTTAGACTTTCCTGGAACATTGATAACGTACCAATAACACTATCAAATACATTTTTTTCAATATGCATCACATCTAGGAAATTTCCTATATACAATGACTTCCAATATGGCAATTCATAGAAAATTGACTTTTTCTTCCACCCAGTTTTGACTAGCTCTCCTGCAAAAGGTTTGCCAAATTTATTGGTCAAACCTTGTACTTTTCAAGTATTTGATATCCTGTCGGTGCTAAAGGAGCTTTATCTTCCTTTGATTTTCCATTGAATGCATTTCTCCACTCACGATACTGATGACTATAAGGTAAAAATCTATGATGTCCAAGAAATACATTCTTCTTACAATGTTTCAACCGCATCCAATTTGCACTCTCTTCACATATAGGACATGCATATGACACCCTGAACCCAAATTGAAATAAAAAGTAAAATGCACTGGTTTTAAAGAGATTCGCAGCAGTTCTAAAATAGAGTATATATATATTTTTTTTTAAATACTTTAAGGTTCAAGACGTCACATTCACACTTACACAAAACGCTTGCATAAAAATTTTCAAAAAAAAGAAATATAGTTGATGTTCATTAAATAAATACTTTTGATATAAAAGCAAGATCTAAACTTAGAGACAATTAATTTCTACCTCTAAATGACCGATAAAAGTAACACAATAGATCAATCAAATTTACAAAAATCTAAATTGTTCATAACTCAACAAAATACGAAAAATTACTCCCACCCAATATCACCTGTTCAGAGTGTGGATCCCCAATCGATAACCTGAAATAACTGCGCTCTCGCAAGCGCCAAACACAAGCAACGATGGGTGAGCTTCGAAAACATGTAATAGTATAAAATAACTTAGAAGAACACGTAAAAAATATTAAACACCATATCGTATCAAATAACAACCAACAAGAATAATCAAGGTAAAACATTGATACAATCCACAATATCAAGTAAGTAAATACACAAATCAAGTAATGTTATGCATGCTCTTATACTCTAGACTCCTCCTCTTTCATTGGTAGACCATTCTAACTCTGAAGTACTTGGTTAGAAGGCTCGATACTATGTCACCACGCAAGTGGACGGACAATTCAAATTGGCCATGTCCTCATAGATCCCTCAACTCAACCCGAGACACATATACGTGACAGTCGAGGTAAACGTGTGTTGCGTGGTAGCTCCCGACATTTGGAGTGCTACCTCTAAGTCACTTAGGAATTCCCCACCCGAATACCTCCAAGGTCTAACAATCTTGCCCTAAGGCTCAACATCAGACCGCCACGATCAGGCTCATTCAGTTGTACTTCCCCATAATCACTAGGCTTGTCAGGCCCTACCTATATGATGACCAAATAATCTCTACTTCAAAAATTATCAACAACTACTTTGTCCCCTCTTTGTCCTAGGTTACTTACTCCATTAAGAAAACAATCATTGGCACAGGTCGAATTCGTCAATATTCAATTAAACACAATGCGCATTTCATGATATTCATCAAAGTGGTAATATCACAAGTCAAGGAGTACACATCGTCATTGTAGATTTCCATAGTCATACATTACATTCAGATTTTATAATCATAAAAATTATCAACACCTACTTTCTCCCCTCGTTGTCCTAGGTTACTTACTCCATTAAGAGAACCATCATTGGCATTCAATTAAACACAATACGCATTTCATGATATTCATCAAGGTGGTAATATCACAAGTCAAGGAGTACACATCGTCATTGTAGATTTCCATAGTCATACATTACATTCAGATTTTATAATCATAATACATTATCTCAAGCAATAAAGGGCCGTCGCTCACATATAATAATAATAATACTAGATCGTTCACACACATCACATCAATTGCAAGGGAAAAAATTATAATTCATCACATTTTATATCATATATCAATATCGAGGATAGATATAAACAAGGCACAAAATGCATCAAATACACAATTCTACAATAATTCAACTATCACACGATCTTCAAAATTAAATCAAACAACATCCTATAAAAGTTTCTAATTCACATTTTAACCTCACAAAATTCAAGTTTGCTCATTAGTCAATTATTACTCAAAGGGCTTCTGCCATACGTAGCGAGCCCCGAATGAATTGTGGGAAATACGGTATTCCCGTTCATCTCACTTAATTTATACTCATGCATTCGAACTCACTCTCACCCCATACCTCAATTTGACGCTTTCATAAGATATAAGGACCATAATGATTTTCCGCAACCATGAGATGTCGACCACACGCAACAAACGAGTCCAAACGCATCGACGAATTTGCAGAGTCAATGAAACATGGCTGATAGTTTTCCCGGGGCATAAAAATCAGCATTATATAATTAATAAAAATATTAGGCGAAGAAACATATTCAAAACGTCGTGAAACATGTTATTAGAAAATATCTCACCGACGTATTGGGGCGCCGACAGGGTTCGACATCGACTTCACCGAAACACGCAAATGAGTAGTGCTTCTTGAAGGTTTCGACGAGAGGAATCCAAAAATGATGTCAGTTTTTCAAGACGATGAACATGTTTGCCGGAGTTTGGCAACACAGCCGCAACGAGGGTGAAAACCCATTTTTTTAAGTATAACGATTGGCGATTTCAAGCATAGATAATGGAAGAGGGTGTTTTATGGAGTCCAAATATGGTCTCAGTTTTCATTGGTGATAGTCGTGGTGGCCGGACTCTTGATCAAAAGGTGGAGGTGTGATTTTTGACAAAGAGGAATAAGGCGTTTAAGTTTGCGATTCAAGTTTGAAATGAAAGAGAACATCACAACGATCACAAATGTGGTTTCGGTTTTTCACGAACCTTGGTATAATGGTTATAACTGAAGAGAGAAGGTGAAGAAGACATAAGAATGAAGGCCGAGGCTAATTCTACGAAGAAGATGAGGACGCGTACTTCTGTTCTCCTTCTTTTTTTTTTTCTCTTCATTTTATTATTGTATTATTATCATTATTATTACTATTGTTATTATTATTATTATTATTATTATTATTATTATTATTATTATTATTATTATTATTATTATTATTATTATTATTAATAATTGGATTTTAGTTGGAGTTAATCTATAAAACACATTCTACTCATTTCTTTTATTTTTTATTTTTAAAATAAAACCAACAATTAGCAAAACTAATTTTTATTAATATATATATATATATATGTATATATATATATATATATATATATATATTAAACACAATTTAATTTCTAAAATATTACTAATATTTCAAAACTAATATCATATAAAATAAAATAACTTATTTTATTAATCTTTTAAAATACTTTAATACTCAAAATTCTCATATTCCAAATAATCACTAAAATAATACTTATTTTGTTTTTTATACTAGAATTAAAATATTATCATCATTAGAAAATAGTCGAAATTGTAAAATAAATAAATAAAACATCAAAACTTTATATT
>NC_021162.2:29318785-29319671 GCF_000331145.2 Cicer arietinum | reverse complement strand
GCACTTAATTTAATTTATTTATCGACGAGTAATTCTAATCGGCATCAAAATATCTTTTTTGATCATATAAACTCCATAATATTAATAACTTTGGCTAAAAAGCCTCCGAGCCAATAACCAAAATACACAAAAATACATAAAGTATACTTTAAAATTATGGGTCTTATATTACTACCCCCCTAAAATTAGTTTCGTCCTCGAAACTATGCGTCGATAAATAACTCTGGGTGTTGTTCTCTCATCTTGCTCTCCAGTTCCCAAGTCGCATCTCCAGTAATTGGGTTCCAAATCACCTTGACCAACGAAACATCCTTGGTCCTCAATCGCTTAATCTTCCTGTCATCAATTCTCACAGGTGGTACTTCGAATGACAAGTTATCCTTCAGTTGGATTGTGTCTGGTTCGATCACATGAGATGGATCTGCAAGATATTTCCTCAACTGTGACACATGAAACACGTCATGAATATTGGACAGTATCGGAGGCAATGCAATCCGATAAGCAACAGGCCCAATTCGTGCAGAAATCTGATATGGTCCAATGAATTTCGGAGTCAACTTCTTCGATTTCAAGGCTCTACCTACTCCAGTAGTAGGTGTGACTCCTACTCTAGTAGTAGGTGTGACTCTCAGAAATACATGGTCACCCTGTTCGAATTCTAAAAGTCTGCGACGCTTGTCCGCGTAACTCTTCTGACGATCCTGTGAAGTCTTCATTTTCTCCTTGATCTTCCTTACCTTAGCTGTAGTCTGTTGCACCATCTCTGGTCCGACATTCATACTTTCACCGT
Source organism: Cicer arietinum (assembly GCF_000331145.2). NCBI lineage: Eukaryota > Viridiplantae > Streptophyta > Magnoliopsida > Fabales > Fabaceae > Cicer > Cicer arietinum. The sequence continues at coordinate 29,318,881 of NC_021162.2, read as the reverse complement.
CCTTATACCAACACAAGGGCGTTTGACACTTGTGCTCATATAAAGCCTCATATGGTGCCATTCCGATACTTGCGTGGAAACTATTGTTGTAGGTGA
>NC_021162.2:29316497-29318285 GCF_000331145.2 Cicer arietinum | reverse complement strand
CCAATGACACAAACACACCTATTGGATGCACAAGAGTGTTTATAAACCCTAATTGGACAAGACTAAGCCTAAGGAGGACGAAAATGACATAATTGTTCATTCAATGACACAAATGAACTTATTGTATGCACAAGATTGGTTAAAAACCCTAATTTTACAACAAGACGCCTACATAGGACGAAAATGACCTAAAAGATCATCCAATGAAAAAAACACATCTATTTGATACACAAGATTGGTTAAAAAACCTAATTGGACAAGAATAAGCCTAGGGAGGACGAAAATTACCTAAATGTTGATCCAATGACACAAATGAACATATTAGATGCACAAGATTGGTTAAAAACCCTAATTGGACAAGAATAAGCCTACGGAGGATGAAAATGACCTAAATGTTAATCCCATGACACAAATGAATATATTGGATGCACAAGATTGGTTAAAAACCCTATTTGGACTAGAATAAACCTAAGGAGGACTAAAATGACCTAAATTATAATCCAATGACAAAAACACACCTATTGGATGCACAAGATTGTTTAAAAACCTTAATTGGATAAGAATAAGCCTATGGACGAAGAAAATGACCTAAATGTTCATTCAATGACACAAATGAACTTATTGGATGCACAAGATTGGTTAAAAACCCTAATTGTACAAAAATAAGCCTAGGGAGGACGAAAATGACCTAATTGTTCATCCAATGACACAAACACACCTATTGGATGCACAAGATTGGTTTAAACTCCTAATTGGACAAGAATAAGGCTACGGAGGACGAAAATGACATAAATGTTCATCGAATGACACAAACACACTATTGGATGCACAAGATTGGTTAAAACCCCTAATTGGACAAGAATAAGCCTAGGGAGAATGAAAATGACCTAAATATTCATCCAATGACACAAACACACCTATTGGATTCACAAGATTGTTTAAAGACACTAATTGGACAAGAATAAGCCTAGGGAGGACGAAAATGACCTAATTGTTCATTCAATGACACAAAAGAACTTATTGGATGCACAAGATTGGTTAAAAACCCTAATTGTACAAAAATAAGCCTAGGGAGGACGAAAATGACCTAATTGTTCATTCAATGACACAAAAGAACTTATTGGATGCACAAGATTGGTTAAAAACCCTAATTGTACAAAAATAAGCCTAGGGAGGACGAAAATGACCTAATTGTTCATTCAATGACACAAAAGAACTTATTGGATGCACAAGATTGGTTAAAAACCCTAATTGTACAAAAATAAGCCTAGGGAGGACGAAAATGACCTAATTGTTCATTCAATGACACAAAAGAACTTATTGGATGCACAAGATTGGTTAAAAACCCTACCTGAACAAGAATAAGCCTACGGAGCACAAAAATGACATAATTATTCATCCAATGACACCAAAACACCTATTGGATGCACAAGATTGGTTAAAACCCCTAATTGGACAAGAATAAGTCTAGGGAGGACGAAAATGACCTAAATGTTCATCCAATGACACAAACACACCTATTGGATGCACAAGATTGGTTAAAACCCCTAATTGGACAAGAATAAGTCTAGGGAGGACGAAAATGACCTAAATGTTCATCCAATGACACAAACACACCTATTGGATGCACAAGATTGGTTAAAACCCCTAATTGGACAAGAATAAGCCTAGGGAGGACGAAAATGACCTAAATGTTGATCGAATAACACAAATGAACGTATTGGATGCACAAGATGGGTTAAAAACCCTAATTGCACAAGAATAAGCCTAGGGAGGACGAAAATGACC
>NC_021162.2:29311942-29316435 GCF_000331145.2 Cicer arietinum | reverse complement strand
AAAAATGACCTAAATGTTAATCCAATGACACAAACGAACATATTGCATGCACAAGATTGGTTAAAAACCCTAATAAGACAAGAATAAGCCTAGGGAGGACAAAAATGACCTAATGTTAATCCAATGACACAAATGAAATTATTGGATGCACAAGATTGGTTAAAAATCCTAATTGGACAAGAAAAAGCCTAGGGAGGACGAAAATTACCAAAATGATAATCCAATGACACAAATGAACTTATTGGATGCACAAGATAGGTTAAAAAGCCTGATTGGACAAGAATAAGCCTAAGCCTAGGGAGGACGAAAATGACATAAACGTTCGTCCAATGACACAAACACACCTATTGGATGCACAAGATTTGTTAAAAACCCTAATTGGACTAGAATAAACCTAGGGAGGACGAAAATGACTTAAATGTTCATCCAATGATACAAACACACCTATTGGATGCACAAGATTGGTTAAAAACCCTAATTGGACTAGAATAAACCTAGGGAGGACGAAAATGACTTAAATGTTCATCCAATGATACAAACACACCTATTGGATGCACAAGATTGGTTAAAAACCCTAATTGGACTAGAATAAACCTAGGGAGGACGAAAATGACTTAAATGTTCATCCAATGATACAAACACACCTATTGGATGCACAAGATTGGTTAAAAACCCTAATTGGACTAGAATAAACCTAGGGAGGACGAAAATGACTTAAATGTTCATCCAATGATACAAACACACCTATTGGATGCACAAGATTGGTTAAAAACCCTAATTCAACAAGAAGAAGCCTACATAGTACGAAAATGACCTAAATGTTCATCCAATGAAAAAAAACACATCTATTAGATACACAAGATTGGTTAAAAACCTTAATTGGAGAAGAATAAGCCTAGGGAGGAAGAAAATGACCTAAATGTTCATCCAATGACACAAACACACCTATTGGATGCACAAGATTGTTTAAAAACCCTAACTGGACAAGAATAAGCCTAGGGAGGATGAAAATGACCTAAATGTTAATTCAATGACACAAATGAAATTAATTGAGGCACAATATTGGTTAAAAACCCTAATTGGACAAGAATAAACCTAGGAAGGACAAACATGACCTAAATGTTAATCCAATGACACAAATGAACATATTGGATGCACAAGATTGGTTAAAACCCCTAATTGGACAAGAATAAGCCTAGCGAGGACGAAAATGACCTAAATGTTCATCCAATGACACAAACACACCTATTGGATGCACAAGATTGTTTAAAAACCCTAACTGGACAAGAATAAGCCTAGGGAGGACAAAAATGACCTAATGTTAATCCAATGACACAAATGAACATATTGGATGTTTAAACTCCTAATTGGACAAGAATAAGCCTAGCGAGGACGAAAATGACCTAAATGTTCATCCAATGACACAAATGAACTTATTGGATGCACAAGATTGGTTAAAAACTTTAAATGGACAAGAATGAGCCTAGGGAGAAAGAAAATTACCTAAATATTTATCCAATGACACAAACACTCTATTGGATGCACAAGATTGGTTAAAAACCCTAGTTGGAAAAGAATAAGCCTAGGGAGGACGAAAATGACCTAAATGTTCATCCAATGACACAAACACTCTATTGGATGCACAAGATTGGTTAAAAACCCTAATTGGACAAGAATAAGTTTAGGGAGGACGAAAATGACCTAAATGTTCATCCAATGACACAAACACCCTATTGGATGCACAAGATTGGTTAAAAACCCTAATTGGACAAGAATAAGTTTAGGGAGGACGAAAATGACCTTATTATTCATTCAATGACACAAATGAACTTATTGGATGCACAATATTGGTTAAAAACCCTAATTCAAAAAGAATAAGCCTACATAAGACGATATTGACCTAAATGTTCATCCAATGACACAAACACATCTATTGGATGCACAAGATTGGTTAAAAACCCTAATTGGACTAGAATAAACCTAGGGAGGACGAAAATGACTTAAATGTTCATCCAATGACACAGACACACCTATTGGATGCAAAGGATTGTTTAAAAACCCTAGATGGACAAGAATAAGGCTAGGGAGGACGAAAATGACCTAAATGTTCATCCAATGACACAAACACATCTATTGGATGCACAAGATTGGTTAAAAACCCTAATTGGACTAGAATAAACCTAGGGAGGACGAAAATGACCTAAATGTTCATCCAATGACAGAAACACACTTGTTGGATGCACAAGATAGGTTAAAAACCCTAATTGGACAATAATAAGCCTAGGGAGGATGAAAATGACCTAAATATAAATTCAATGACACAAATGAACTTATTGGAGGCACAATATTGGTTAAAAACCCTATTTGGACAAGAATAAGCCTACGAAGGACAAACATGACCTAAATGTTAATCCAATGACACAAATGAACTTATTGGATGCACAAGATTGGTTAAAAACCCTAATTGGACAAGAATAAGCCTAGGGAGGACGAAAAAGACCTAAATGTTAATCCAATGACACAAATGAACATATTGGATGCACAAGATTGGTTAAAAACCCTATTTGGACTAGAATAAACCTAGGGAGGACGAAAATGACCTAAATGTTCATCCAATGACACAAACACACCTATTGGATTCACAAGATTGTTTAAAAACCCTAATTCGATAAGAATAATCCTATGGACGAAGAAAATGACTTAAATGTTCATTCAATGACACAAATGAACTTATTGGATGCAGAAGATTGGTTATAACCCCTAATTGGACAAGAATAAGCCTAGGGAGGACGAAAAAGACCTAAATGTTAATCCAATGACACAAATGAACTTATTGGATGCAGAAGATTGGTTATAACCCCTAATTGGACAAGAATAAGCCTAGGGAGGACGAAAAAGACCTAAATGTTAATCCAATGACACAAATGAACTTATTGGATGCAGAAGATTGGTTATAACCCCTAATTGGACAAGAATAAGCCTAGGGAGGACGAAAAAGACCTAAATGTTAATCCAATGACACAAATGAACTTATTGGATGCACAAGATTGGCTAAAAACCCTAATTGGAAATCAATAAGCCTAGGGAGGATGAAAATGACCTAAATGTTAATCCAATGACACAAATGAACTTATTGGATGCACAAAATTGGTTAAAAACCCTAAATGGACAAGAATGAACCTAGGGAGAACGAAAATGACCTAAATATTCATCCAATGACACAAACACACCTATTGGATGCACAAGATTGTTTAAAAAACCTAATTGGAAAAGAATAAGCCTAGGGAGGACGAAAATGACCTAATTGTTCATTCAATGACACAAATGAACTTATTGGATGCACAATATTGGTTAAAAACCCTAATTCAACAAGAATAAGGCTATATAGGACGAAAAGGACCTAAATGTTAATCCAATGACACAAACACATCTATTGGATGCACAAGATTGGTTAAAAACCCTATTTGGACTAGAATAAACATAGGGAGGAGGAAAATGACTTAAATGTTCATCCAATGACACAAACACACCTATTAGATGCACAAGATTGGTTAAAAGCCCTAATTGGACAAGAATAAGCCTAGGGAGGACGAAAATGACCTAAATGTTCATCCAATGACACAAACACACCTATTAGATGCACAAGATTGGTTAAAAGCCCTAATTGGACAAGAATAAGCCTAGGGAGGACGAAAATGACCTAAATGTTCATCCAATGACACAAACACACCTATTAGATGCACAAGATTGGTTAAAAGCCCTAATTGGACAAGAATAAGCCTAGGGAGGACGAAAATGACCTAAATGTTCATCCAATGACACAAACACACCTATTAGATGCACAAGATTGGTTAAAAGCCCTAATTGGACAAGAATAAGCCTAGGGAGGACGAAAATGACATAATTGTTCATTCAATGACACAGATGAACTTATTGTATGCACAAGATTGGTTAAAAACCCTAATTCAACAACAAGAAGCCTACATAAAACGAAAATGACCTAAAAGTTCATCCAATGAAAAAAACACATCTATTGGATACACAAGATTGGTTAAAAAACCTAATTGGACAAGAATAAGCCTAGGGAGGACGAAAATGACCTAATTGTTCATTCAATGACACAAATGAACTTATTGTATGCACAAGATTGGTTAAAAACCCTAATTGGACAAGAATAAGCCTACGGAGGACGATAATGACCTAAATGTTAATCCAATGACACAAACGAATATATTGGATGCACAAGATCGGTTAAAAATCCTATTTGGACTAGAATAAACCTAGGGAGGACTAAAATGACCTAAATTATCATCCAATGACATAACCACACCTATTGGATGCACAAGATTGTTTAAAAACCTTAATTGGATAAGAATAAACCTATGGACGAAGAAAATGACTTAAATGTTCATTCAATGACACAAATGAACTTATTGGATGTAGAAGATTGGTTAAAACCCCTAATTGGACAAGAATAAGCCTAGGGAGGATGA
>NC_021162.2:29307597-29311646 GCF_000331145.2 Cicer arietinum | reverse complement strand
CGGCTAAAAATCCTAATTGGACAAAAATAAGCCTAGGGAGGACGAAAATGACCTAATTGTTCAATCAATGACACAAAAGAACTTATTGGATGCACAAGATTGGTTAAAAACCCTAATTGAACCAAAATAAGCCTACGGAGGACGAAAATGACCTAAATGTTCATCCAATGACACAAACACACCTATTGGATGCACAAGATTGGTTTAAACCCCTAATTGGACAAGAATAAGCCAACGGAGGACAAAAAAGACCTAAATGTTGATCGAATAACACAAATGAACGTATTGGATGCACAAGATTGGTTAAAAACCCAAATTGGATATGAATAAGCCTAGAAAGGACAAAAATGACCTAAATGTTAATCCAATGACACAAATGACCATATTAGATGCACAAGATTGGTTAAAAACCCTAATAAGACAAGAATAAGCCTAGGGAGGACGAAAATGACCTAAATGTTCATCCAATGACACAAATGAACATATTGGATGCACAAGATTGGTTAAAAATCCTAATTGGACAAGAAAAAGCCTAGGGAGGCAAAAATGACCAAAATGATAATCCAATGACACAAATGAACTTATTTGATGCACAAGATTGGTTAAAAAGCCTGATTGGACAAGAATAAGCCTAGGGACGACGAAAATGACCTAAACATTCATCCAATGACACAAACACACCTATTGGATGCACAAGATTTGTTAAAAACCCAAATTGGACAAGAATAAGCCTAGGGAGGACGAAAATGACCTAAATGTTCATCCAATGATACAAACACACCTATTGGATGCACAAGATTGTTTATAAACCCTAATTGGACAAGATTAAGCCTAGGGAGGACGAAAATGACCTAAATGTTCATCCAATGATACAAACACACCTATTGGATGCACAAGATTGTTTATAAACCCTAATTGGACAAGATTAAGCCTAGGGAGGACGAAAATGACCTAAATGTTCATCCAATGATACAAACACACCTATTGGATGCACAAGATTGTTTATAAACCCTAATTGGACAAGATTAAGCCTAGGGAGGACGAAAATGACCTAAATGTTCATCCAATGATACAAACACACCTATTGGATGCACAAGATTGTTTATAAACCCTAATTGGACAAGATTAAAAATGACCTAAATGTTAATCCAATGACACAAACGAACATATTGGATGCACAAGATTGGTTAATAACCTTATAAGATAAGAATAAGCCTAGGCAGGACAAAAATGACCTAATGTTAATCCAATGACACAAATGAACATATTGGATGCACAAGATTGGCTAAAAACCCTAATAGGACCAGAATAAGCCTAGGGAGGACGAAAATCACCTATATGTTAATCCAATGACACAAATGAAATTATTGGATGCACAAGATTGAATAAAAAGCCTAATTGGACAAGAATAAGCCTAGGGAGGACGAAAATGACCTAAATGTGCATCCAATGACACAAACACACCTATTGGATGCACAATATTTGTTAAAAACCCAAATTGGACAAGAATAAGCCTAGCGAGGACGAAAATGACCTAAATGTTCATTCAATGACACAAATGAACTTATTGGATGCACAAGATTGGTAAAAAAAACCCTAATTGAACAAGAATAAGCCTACGGAGTACGAAAATGACCTAAATGTGCATCCAATGACACAAACACTCATATTGGATGCACAATATTTGTTAAAAACCCAAATTGGACAAGAATAAGACTAGGGAGGACGAAAATGACCTAAATGTTCATTCAATGATACAAATGAACATATTGGATGCACAAGATTGATAAAAAAAAAAACCTAATTGAACAAGAATAAGCCTACGGAGGACGAAAATGACATAAATGTTCATCTAATGACACAAACACACATATTGGATGCAAAAGATTGGTTAAAAAGCCTAATTGAACAAGAATATGCCTAAAGAGGACGAGAATGACATAAATGTTCATCCAATGACACAAAGACACCTATTGGATGCACAAGATTGGTTAAAAACCCTAATTGGACTAGAATAAGTCTAGGGAGGACGAAAATGACCTAAATCTTCATACAATGACACAAACACACCTATTGGATGCACAAGATTGGTTTAAACCCCTAACTGGACAAGAATAAGTCTAGGGAGGACAAAAATGGCCTAAATGTTGATCCAATGACACAAATGAACATATTGGATGCACAAGATTGGTTAAAAACCCTAATTGGACAAAGAATAAGCCTAAGGAGTACGAAAATGACCTAAATGTTAATCCGTTGACACAAATGAACTTATTGGATGCACAAGATTTGTTAAAAACCCTAATTGAACAAGAATAAGCCTAGGGAGGACGAAAATGATCTAAATGTTAATCCAATGACACAAATGAACTTATTGGATGCACAAGATTGGTTAAAAAGCCTGATTGGACAACAATAAACCTAGGACGAAGAAAATGACCTAAATGTTCATTCAATGACACAAATGAACTTATTGGATGCAGAAGATTGGTTAAAACCCCTAATTGGACAAGAATAATCCTAGGGAGGACGAAAATGACCTAAATATTAATCCAATGACACAAATGAACTTATTGGATGCATAAGATTGGTTAAAATCCCTAATTTGACAAGAATAAGCCTAGGGAGGATGAAAATGACCTAATTGTTCATTCAATGACATAATAGAACTTATTGGATTCACAAGATTGGTTAAAAACCCTAATTGAAAGAGAATAAGCGTACGGAGGACGAAAATGACATAAATGTTCGTCCAATGACACAAACACACCTATTGAATGCACAAGATTGGTTAAAAACCCTAATTGGACAAGAATAAGCCTAAGGAGTACGAAAATGAACTAAATGTTAATCCGATGACACAAATGAACTTATTGGATGCACAAGATTGGCTAAAAACCCTAATAGGACCAGAATAAGCCTAGGGAGGACGAAAATCACCTAAATGTTAATCCAATGACACAAATGAAATTATTGGATGCAGAAGATTGGTTAAAAAGCCTGATTGGACAAGAATAAGCCTAGGGAGGACGAAAATGTCCTTAATGTTCATCCAATGACACAAACACACCTATTAGATGCACAAGATTTGTTAAAAACCCATATTGGACAAGAATAAGCCTAGCGAGGACGAAAATGACCTAAATGTTCATTCAATGACACAAATCAACTTATTGGATGCACAAGATTGGTTAAAAACCCTAATTGAACAAGAATAAGCCTACGGAGGACGAAAATAACCTAAATGTTCACCCAAGGACACAAATACACCTATTGGAAGCACAAGATTGGTTAAAAACCCTAAATGGACCAGAATAAGCCTAGGGAGAACGAAAATGACCTAAATATACATCCAATGACACAAACAACCCTTTTGGATGCACAAGATTGGTTAAACAAACTAATTGGACAAGAATAACCCTAGCGAGGACGAAAATGACCTAATTGTTCAATCAATGACACAAAAGAACTTATTGGATGCACAAGATTGGTTAAAAACCCTAACTGAACAAGAATAAGCCTACGGAGGACGAAAATGACATAATTGTTCATCCAAAGACACAAAAACACCTATTGGATGCACAAGATTGATTAAAAATCCTAATTGGACTAGAATAAACCTAGGGAGGATGAAAATGACCTAATTGTTCATCCAATAACACAAACACACCTATTGGATGCACAAGATTGGTTAAAAGCCCTAATTGGACAAAAATAAGCCTAGGGAGGACGAAAATGACCTAATTGTTTATTCAATGACACAAAATAACTTATTGGATGCACAAGGTTGGTTAAAAACCCTAATTGAACCAGAATAAGCCTACTAAGGACAAAAATGACATAAATGTTCATCGAATGACACAAACACACTATTGTACGCACAAGATTGGTTAAAACTCCTAATTGGACAAGAATAAGACTAGGGAGGACGAAAATGACCTAAATGTTCATCCAATGACACAAACACACCTATTGGATGCACAAGATTGGTTTAAACCCCTAACTGGACAGGAATAAGCCTAGGAAGGACAAAAATGACCTAAATGTTG
>NC_021162.2:29299625-29307587 GCF_000331145.2 Cicer arietinum | reverse complement strand
AAATGAACATATTGGATGCACAAGATTGGTTAAAAACCCTAATAAGACAAGAATAAGCCTAGGGAGGACAAAAATGACCTAATGTTAATCCAATGACACCAATGAACATATTGGATGCACAAGATTGGTTAAAAACCCTAATTGGACAAGAATAAGCCTAGGGAGGACGAAGATGACCTTAATGATAATCCAATGACACAAATGAACTTATTGGATGCACAAGATTAGTTAAAAACCCTGATTGGACAAGAATAAGCCTAGGGAGGACGAAAATCACCTAAATATTCAACCAATGACACAAACACGCCTATTGGATGCACAAGATTGGTTAAAAACCCTAATAAGACAAGAATAAGCCTAGGGAGGACGAAAATCACCTAAATATTCAACCAATGACACAAACACGCCTATTGGATGCACAAGATTGGTTAAAAACCCTAATAAGACAAGAATAAGCCTAGGGAGGACGAAAATGACCTAAATGTTGATCCAATGACACAAATGAACTTATTGGATGCACAAGATTGGTTAAAAACCCTAATTGAACATGAATAAGCCTACTGAGGACGAAAATGACATAAATGTTCATCCAATGACATAAACACACCTATTGGATGCATAAGATTTGTAAAAACCCCTAATTGGACAAGAATAAGCCTAGGGAGGACGAAAAAGACCTAAATGTTCATCCAATAACAGAAACACACCTATGGGATGGACAAGATTGGTTAAAAACACTAATTAGACAACAATAAGCCTAGGGAGGACGAAAATGACCTTATTGTCCATTCAATGACACAAATGAACTTAGTCGATGCACAAGATTGGTTAAAAACTCTAATTCAACAAGAATAAGCCAACATAAGACGAAAATGACCTAATTGTTAATCCAATGACACAAATGAACTTAGTGGATGCACAAGATTGGGTAAAAACCCTAATAAGACAAGAATAAGCCTAGGGAGGACAAAAATGACCTAATGTTAATCCAATGACACAAATGAACATATTGGATGCACAAGATTGGTTAAAAATCCTAATTGGACAAGAAAAAGCCTAGGGAGGACGAAAATGACCAAAATGATAATCCAATGACACAAATGAACTTATTGGATGCACAAGATTGGTTAAAAAGCCTGATTGGACAAGAATAAGCCTAGGGAGGACGAAAATGACCTAAACGTTCATCCAATGACACAAACACACCTATTGGATGCACAAGATTTGTTAAAAACCCAAATTGGACAAGAATAAGCATAGGGAGGACGAAAATGACCTAAATGTTTATTCAATGACAAAATGAACTAATTGGATGCACAAGATTGGTTAAAAACCCTAATTGAACCAAAATAAGCCTACATAGGACAAAAATGACCTAAATGTTCATCCAATGATACAAACACATCTATTGGATGCACAAGATTGGTTAAAAAGCCTGATTGGACAAGAATAAGCCTAGGGAGGACGAAAATGACCTAAATGTTTATTCAATGACAAAATGAACTAATTGGATGGACAAGATTGGTTAAAAAGCCTGATTGGACAAGAATAAGCCTAGGGAGGACGAAAATGACCTAAATGTTCATCCAATGATACAAACACATCTATTGGATGCACAAGATTGGTTAAAAACCATAATTGGACTAGAATAAACCTAGGGAGGACGAAAATGATTTAAATGTCCATCCAATGACACATACACACCTATTGGATGCACAAGATTGTTTATAAACCCTAATTGGACAAGATTAAGCCTAGGGAGGACGAAAATGACCTAATTGTTCATTCAATGACACAAATGAACTTATTGAGTGCACAAGATTGGTTAAAAACCCTAATTCAACAAGAAGAAGCCTACATAGTACGAAAATGACCTAAATGTTCATCCAATGAAAAAAACACATCTATTGGATACACAAGATTTGTTAAAAACCTTAATTGGACAAGAATAAGCCTTGGGAGGAAGAAAATGACCTAAATGTTCATCCAATGACACAAACACACCTATTGGATGCACAAGATTGTTTAAAAACCTTAATTCGATAAGAATAAGCCTATCGACGAACAAAATGACCTAAATATTCATTCAATGACTGAAATGAACTTATTGGATGCAGAAGATTGGTTAAAACCCCTAATTGGACAAGAATAAGCCTAGGGAGGACGAAAATGACCAAAGTGTTAATCCAATGACACAAATGAACTTATTGGATGCACAAGATTGGTTAAAAGCCCTAATTGGACAAGAATAAGCCTAGGGAAGACGAAAATGACCTAATTGTTCATTCAATGACACAAAAGAACTTATTGGATGCACAAGATTGGCTAAAAACCCTAATTGGACTAGAATAATCCTAGGGAGGACGAAAATGACCTAAATGCTAATCCAATGACACAAATGAACATATTGGATGCACAACACTGGTTAAAAACCCTAAATGGACAAGAATAAGCCTAGGGAGAAGGAAAATGACCTAAATATTCATCCAATGACACAAACACACCTATTGGATACACAAGACTGGTTAAAAACACTAATTGGACGAGAATAAGCCTAGGGAGGACGAAAATGACCTAATTGTTCATTCAATGATACAAAAGAACTTATTGGATGCACAAGATTGGTTAAAAACCCTAATTGAACCAAAATAAGCCTACAGAGGACGAAAATGACATAAATGTTCATCGAATGACACAAACACACTATTGGATGCACAAGATTGGTTAAAATCCCTAATTGGACAAGAATAAGTCTAGGGAGGACGAAAATGACCTAAATGTTCATCCAATGACACAAACACACCTATTGGATGCACAAGATAGGTTAAATACCCTAATTGGACAAGAATAAGCCTAGGGAGGACGAAAATGACCTAATTGTTCATTCAATGATACAAAAGAACTTATTGGATGCACAAGATTGGTTAAAAACCCTAAATGGAGAAGAATAAGCCTAGGGAGGACGAAAATGACCTAATTGTTCATTCAATGATACAAAAGAACTTATTGGATGCACAAGATTGGTTAAAAACCCTAAATGGAGAAGAATAAGCCTAGGGAGGACGAAAATGACCTAATTGTTCATTCAATGATACAAAAGAACTTATTGGATGCACAAGATTGGTTAAAAACCCTAATTGTACAAGAATAAGCCTAGGGAGGACGAAGATGACCTAAATGATAATCCAATGACACAAATGAACTTATTGGATGCACAAGATTAGTTAAAAACCCTTATTGGACAAGAATAAGCCAAGGGAGGACGAAAATAACCTAAATGATAATCCAATGACACAAATGAACTTATTGGATGCACAAGATTGACTAAAAACCCTAATTGGACCAGAATAAGCCTAGGGGGGACGAAAATGACCTAAATGTTAATCCAATGACACAAATGAACTTATTGGATGCACAAGATTGGTTAAAAAGCCTGATTGGACAAGAATAAGCCAACATAAGACGAAAATGACCTAATTGTTCATTCAATGACACAAATGAACTCATCGGATGCACAAGATTGGTTAAAAAGCCTGATTGGACAAGAATAAGCCAACATAAGACGAAAATGACCTAATTGTTCATTCAATGACACAAATGAACTCATCGGATGCACAAGATTGGTTAAAAAGCCTGATTGGACAAGAATAAGCCAACATAAGACGAAAATGACCTAATTGTTCATTCAATGACACAAATGAACTCATCGGATGCACAAGATTGGTTAAAAAGCCTGATTGGACAAGAATAAGCCAACATAAGACGAAAATGACCTAATTGTTCATTCAATGACACAAATGAACTCATCGGATGCACAAGATTGGTTAAAAAGCCTGATTGGACAAGAATAAGCCAACATAAGACGAAAATGACCTAATTGTTCATTCAATGACACAAATGAACTCATCGGATGCACAAGATTGGTTAAAAAGCCTGATTGGACAAGAATAAGCCAACATAAGACGAAAATGACCTAATTGTTCATTCAATGACACAAATGAACTCATCGGATGCACAAGATTGGCTAAAACCCCTAATTGGACCAGAATAAGCCTAGGGAGGACGAAAATGACCTAAATGTTAATCCAATGACACAAATGAACTTATTGGATGCACAAGATTGGTTAAAAACCCTAAATGGACAAGAATAAGCTTAGGGAGGAAGACAATGACCTAAATGATAATCCAATGACACAAATGAACTTATTGGATGCACAAGATTGGTTAAAAACCCTAATTGGACAAGAACAAGCCTAGGGAGGACGAAAATGACCTAATTTTTCATTCAAGGACACAAATGAACTTATTGGATGCACAAGATTGGTTAAAAACTCTAAATGGACAAGAATAAGCCTAGGGAGGACGAAAATGACCTAATTTTTCATTCAAGGACACAAATGAACTTATTGGATGCGCAAGATTGGTTAAAACCCTAATTGGACAAGAATAAGCCTAGGGAGGACGAAAATGACCTAATTTTTCATTCAAGGACACAAATGAACTTATTGGATGCGCAAGATTGGTTAAAACCCTAATTGGACAAGAATAAGCCTAGGGAGGACGAAAATGACCTAATTTTTCATTCAAGGACACAAATGAACTTATTGGATGCGCAAGATTGGTTAAAAACCCTAAATGGACAAATAAGCCTAGGGAGGACGAATATGACCTAAATGATAATCCAATGACACAAATGAACTAATTGGATGCACAAGATTGGTTAAAAACCCTAATCGGACAAAAATAAGCCTAGGGAGGACGAAAATGACCTAAATGTTAATCCAATGACACAAATGAAGTTATTGGACGCACAAGATTGGCTAAAAACCCTAATTGGACAAGAATAAGCTGAGGGAGGACGAAAATGACCTAAATGATAATCCAATGACACAGATGAACTTATTGGATGCACAAGATTGGTTAAAAACCCTAATTGGACTAGAATATACCTAGGGAGGACGAAAATGACCTAAATGTTAATCCAATGACACAAATGAAGTTATTGGACGCACAAGATTGGCTAAAAACCCTAATTGGACAAGAATAAGCTGAGGGAGGACGAAAATGACCTAAATGATAATCCAATGACACAGATGAACTTATTGGATGCACAAGATTGGTTAAAAACCCTAATTGGACTAGAATATACCTAGGGAGGACGAAAATGACCTAAATGTTAATCCAATGACACAAATGAAGTTATTGGACGCACAAGATTGGCTAAAAACCCTAATTGGACAAGAATAAGCTGAGGGAGGACGAAAATGACCTAAATGATAATCCAATGACACAGATGAACTTATTGGATGCACAAGATTGGTTAAAAACCCTAATTGGACTAGAATATACCTAGGGAGGACGAAAATGACCTAAATGTTAATCCAATGACACAAATGAAGTTATTGGACGCACAAGATTGGCTAAAAACCCTAATTGGACAAGAATAAGCTGAGGGAGGACGAAAATGACCTAAATGATAATCCAATGACACAGATGAACTTATTGGATGCACAAGATTGGTTAAAAACCCTAATTGGACTAGAATATACCTAGGGAGGACGAAAATGACCTAAATGTTAATCCAATGACACAAATGAAGTTATTGGACGCACAAGATTGGCTAAAAACCCTAATTGGACAAGAATAAGCTGAGGGAGGACGAAAATGACCTAAATGATAATCCAATGACACAGATGAACTTATTGGATGCACAAGATTGGTTAAAAACCCTAATTGGACTAGAATATACCTAGGGAGGACGAAAATGACCTAAATGTTAATCCAATGACACAAATGAAGTTATTGGACGCACAAGATTGGCTAAAAACCCTAATTGGACAAGAATAAGCTGAGGGAGGACGAAAATGACCTAAATGATAATCCAATGACACAGATGAACTTATTGGATGCACAAGATTGGTTAAAAACCCTAATTGGACTAGAATATACCTAGGGAGGACGAAAATGACCTAAATGTTAATCCAATGACACAAATGAAGTTATTGGACGCACAAGATTGGCTAAAAACCCTAATTGGACAAGAATAAGCTGAGGGAGGACGAAAATGACCTAAATGATAATCCAATGACACAGATGAACTTATTGGATGCACAAGATTGGTTAAAAACCCTAATTGGACTAGAATATACCTAGGGAGGACGAAAATGACCTAAATGTTAATCCAATGACACAAATGAAGTTATTGGACGCACAAGATTGGCTAAAAACCCTAATTGGACAAGAATAAGCTGAGGGAGGACGAAAATGACCTAAATGATAATCCAATGACACAGATGAACTTATTGGATGCACAAGATTGGTTAAAAACCCTAATTGGACTAGAATATACCTAGGGAGGACGAAAATGACCTAAATGTTAATCCAATGACACAAATGAAGTTATTGGACGCACAAGATTGGCTAAAAACCCTAATTGGACAAGAATAAGCTGAGGGAGGACGAAAATGACCTAAATGATAATCCAATGACACAGATGAACTTATTGGATGCACAAGATTGGTTAAAAACCCTAATTGGACTAGAATATACCTAGGGAGGACGAAAATGACCTAAATGTTAATCCAATGACACAAATGAAGTTATTGGACGCACAAGATTGGCTAAAAACCCTAATTGGACAAGAATAAGCTGAGGGAGGACGAAAATGACCTAAATGATAATCCAATGACACAGATGAACTTATTGGATGCACAAGATTGGTTAAAAACCCTAATTGGACTAGAATATACCTAGGGAGGACGAAAATGACCTAAATGTTAATCCAATGACACAAATGAAGTTATTGGACGCACAAGATTGGCTAAAAACCCTAATTGGACAAGAATAAGCTGAGGGAGGACGAAAATGACCTAAATGATAATCCAATGACACAAATGAACTTATTGGATGCACAAGATTGGCTAAAACTCCTAATTGGACCAGAATAAGCCTAGGGGGGACGAAAATGTCCTAAATGTTAATCCAATGACACAAATGAACTTATTGGATGCACAAGATTGGTTAAAAACCCTAAATGGACAAGAATAAGCCTCGGGAGTACGAAAATGACCTAAATAATAATCCAATGACACAAATGAACTTATTGGATGCAAAAGATTTGTTAAAAACCCTAATTGGACAAGAATAAGCCTATGGAGGACGAAAATGACCTAATTGTTCATTCAATGACACAAATGAACGTATTGGATGCACAAGATTGGTTAAAAACCCTAAATGCACAAGAATAAGCCTAGGGAGAACGAAAATGACCTAAATATTCATCCAATGAGACAAACACACCTATTGGATGCACAAGATTGGTTAAAAACCCTAATTGTTGGACTTTAGCCCTTTGAATCCTAATTTTGACATAATTAACAAACATACAATGTTCATACATCATATGATGAATCTAACATCTTAATTGAGCAAGATTTCAGGAACAACAATCCAATCCTACACACTTGAGACAAATTGCTTGGAACTCAAGAAATCAACAAAAGTTGAATTTTGACTGAGTAAATCGATTGGGAAATCGATTTCATAACAAGGGTGTAAGGAAACATAACTGTTTGTGATTGTCTAATCGATTGGGCAATCGACTGGAACAATTAGAATTGAAAATTGCGCAAGTCAGTGGCAACCTGTTTTCAGGCTAATCGATTGACAAATCGATTGTACACATCACAAATTAAAAACTGATTGAAACAAATCAATTGGAAAATCGATTGATCAAGTCACAGTGAGAATCCGTTTTGTAGGGTAATCGATTGGCAAATCGATTGCTTAGATAATTTTTGAAAAATAATTTGACCTGTGACAAACACAATCGATTGGACAATCTATTGTGAGAATTTCAATCATGTTAAGTTTGGTTGCAATCGATTGGGACATCGATTGAACTAAACATCTGGTAAGAACTTTTCAGGCAAATACAACCAAATCGATTGACACTTCGATTAA
>NC_021162.2:29298388-29299424 GCF_000331145.2 Cicer arietinum | reverse complement strand
AACATAATTTACTGAAAAGAGTTTGTTTAAAGTATCGATTGGCAAATCGATTGGCTTATGTAGTTTCAAGATTCAAGAAAAACAAGACCCGCGATAATCGATTGGCAAATCGATTAGACCTGTTTTATAACTTTAATGAATCGATTGGCAAATCGATTTATTAGTTGTTTTTCAGAAACTATATAAACTGTTTTCAATCATTCTCTCATTAACTAATGAACACAATACAACACATGTATACACTTGAATAACTTCTTGAATATTCTTCATAATACTGAAGAACTCTTAAGAACACATTGTTAACATTCTGATATTGCTTTTTCAGATCAAAGCCAAAAAGATTATCCATAATCATTGAGAGAGCTGAAAAAGTATTCTTGAGAGAAAAGACAATGTTCTCATAAACAATCATTGAATAACCAGATTCGTGAGAAGACACATTGTTCAAGATTGAAGACTTCTTTTATTCTGTTTGAAATAAATACTTTGTAAAGAAAACGACTGCTAGAAATCCAGCTAGAAACTGGTGGCGATCTTCTTGGGTGAGAGGCCTCATCAAGAAGGAGCCGTACTTTGATTTTGTGTGAGTCTACTGATTGACTACAAGGATCAAGAGGTGAGCAATAGGAAAGAGATTGTGAGAGATAGATAGGTTTCGAGGAAACTGGACAATCTGTAAACAATTCACAATTCTTTCTATTGGAGAAAAAGCTGAAATCCAGTTGGATTGTCAGGACTGGATGTAGGTTGTCTCGTTGACAACTGAACCAGGATAAATCTTGGTGCATTCTATCCCTTATCTTTTTACTTTTAATTGCTAATCGTGTATGACGCATTATAATTCCGCTGTGTATGTAATATTGCTTTAATTTGATTAAAGACTGATATATTCTGATTATTTCGAGGTCATAATAATCAACAATTGGCCTCAGAGCTTGACTTTTCGAGAGGTAAAACTCATAAAAGGAATATGGCCTCAACTGATTTTCTGGGAGAAGGCGCATCACTAGCAAGACCCCCAGCATTCAATGGAACA
>NC_021162.2:29282830-29295336 GCF_000331145.2 Cicer arietinum | reverse complement strand
TGTTCATCCAATAACACAAATACACCTATTTGATGCACAAGATAGTTTAAAAACTCTTATTGGACAAGAATAAACCTAGGGAGGACGAAAATGACCTAATTGTTCATTCATTAACATAAATGAACTTATTGGATGCACAAGATAGGTTAAAAACTCTAATTAAACAAGAATAATCCTATATAGGACGAAAATGACCTACATGTTCATCCAATGACACAAACACATCTATTGGATGCACAAGATTGGTTAAAAACCCTAATTGTACTAGAATAAACCTAGGGAGGACGAAAATGACCTAATTGTTCATCCAATAACACAAATACACCTATTTGATGCACAAGATAGTTTAAAAACTCTTATTGGACAAGAATAAACCTAGGGAGGACGAAAATGACCTAATTGTTCATTCATTAACATAAATGAACTTATTGGATGCACAAGATAGGTTAAAAACTCTAATTAAACAAGAATAATCCTATATAGGACGAAAATGACCTACATGTTCATCCAATGACACAAACACATCTATTGGATCCACAAGATTGGTTAAAAACCCTAGTTGGACTAGAATATACCTAGGGAGGACGAAAATGACCTAAATGTTCATCCAATGACACAAACACACCTATTGGAAGCACAAGATTGTTTACAAACCCTAATTGGACAAGAATAAGCCTTGGGAGGACGAAAATGACCAAAATGTTCATCCAATGACAAAATGAACTTATTGGATGCACATGATTCGTTAAAAATCGTAAATGGACAAGAATAAGCCTATGGAGGACGAAAATGACCTAAATGTTAATCCAATGACACAAATGAACTTATTGGATGCACAAGATTGGTTAAAAGCCCTAATTGGACAAGAATACGCCTAGGGAGGATGAAAATGACCTAATTGTTCATTCAATGACGCAATAGAACTTATTGGATGCACAAGATTGGTTAAAAACCCTAATTGGACAAGAATAAGCCGAAGGAGGACGAAAATGAACTAAATATTCATCCAATGACACAAATGAACATATTAGATGCACGAGATTGGTTAAAAACCCTAATTGGACAAGAATAAGCCTAGGAATGACAAAGATGACCTAAATGTTAATCCAATGACACAAATGAACATATTGGATGCACAAGATTGGTTAAAAACCCTAATTGGACAAGAATAAGCCTAGGGAGGACAAAAATGACCTAATGTTAATCCAATGATACAAATGAACATATTGGATGCACAAGATTGGTTAAAAACCCTAATTGGACAAGAATAAGCCGAGGGAGGACTAAAATGACCTAAATGATAATCCAATGACACAAATGAACTTATTGGATGCACAAGATTGGCTAAAAACCCTAATTGGACAAGAATAAGCCTAGGGAGGATGAAAATGACCTAAATGTTAATCCAATGACACAAATGAACTTATTGGATTCACAAGATTGGTTAAAAACCCTAAATGGACAAGAATAAGCCTAGGGAGTACGAAAATGACCTAAATGATATTCCAATGACACAAATGAACTTATTGGATGCACAAGATTTGTTAAAAACCCTAATTGGACAAGAATAAGCCTAGGGAGGACGAAAATGACCTTATTGTTCATTCAATGACACAAATGAACTTATTGGATGCACAAGATTGGTTAAAAATCCTAAATGGACAAGAATAAGCCTAGGGAGAACGAAAATGACTTAAATATTCATCCAATGACACAAACACACCTATTGGATGCACAAGATTGGTTAAAAATCCTAATTGGACAGGAATAAGCCTAGGGAGGACAAAAATGACCTAATTGTTCATTCAATGACACAAATGAACTTATTGGATGCACAAGGTTGGTTAAAACTCCTAATTCAACAAGAATAACCCTACATAGGACGAAAATGACCTAAATGTTCATCCAATGACACTAACACATCTATTGGGTGCACAAGATTGGTAAAAAAAAACCCTAATTGGACTAGAATAAACCTAGGGAGGATGAAAATGACCTAAATGTTCATCCAATAACACAAACACACCTATTGGATGCACAAGATAGTTTAAAAACCCTAGTAGCTTAACAAGAAACAAATGCCTAGATCATTTCAATATATGCATGCTGACAAGTGTCAAGTCAAGTTCTAGCATAAATGGCAATCATGAGTGAGATAACACGCAAGAATTAAAAGATGGAAAAATAAATTCCATTCATAATAAGGCTCAAAAATCTCACAAAGGTTAATGGCTTATCACATATGATACACAATTTAGCAATTTAATCCAATTTACTCTCCCAAGAATGCAAAGATACTATCCAACCATGCCAATCCAAACAAACTCACAATATTTACAACCACAAAATCTGATGAAAAAGCATGCAATGCAAGGTCCATTTTTTTTTTGGAGATATAATAAATAAAATCCTAAATAATACCCCCACACTTAAATTATACATTGTCCTCAATGAAAGTAACAAGAATAAAATAAGAGTAAGGAAATGGAGCTCCCTGTTCAAACTTTAGTGTAGGTGGGATTTTTCAAGGAGAGTTCTTCTATGGTAGCATCTTCAAGCACAGAGCTCTCATGGAATAGCTTGAGGCGTTGTCCATTTACTTTGAATACTTTCTCGGTGTTTTCACTTTTTATTTCTATTGCACCATTAGGAAAAATGTTAGTAATAATAAAAGGGTCAATCCACTTGGGTTGAAGTTTCTCAGCCTTAATTTTCAAACGGGAGTTAAACAATAAAACGTTTTGGCCAACAGAAAATTCCTTCCTAGAAATCATCTTATTATGAAAGTACTTAGTTTTCTCCTTATAGATCCAAGAATTCTCATAAGCTTCAAGTCTAAGCTCTTCAAGTTGTTACAATCAAAGTTTTCTCTCCAAACCTACTTTCTTCATCTAAAGGTTACAACTCTAGACCGCTAATAAGCACGGTGCTCTATTTCCACTGGGAGGTGGCATGCCTTACCAAATATGATCTAAACTTATCAAGTGCAAAAACAATAGCTAAAAGTTCCTTTTCTATGGTAGTATAATTAGCATGTGAAAAATCTAAAGTCTTAGAAGCATAATAAATAACATGGCAGCCTTACCAACCCTTTGTGCAAGGACTGCTCCCGCTGCATAGTTAGATGCATCAAACATTATTTCAAAAGGGAGGGTTCAATTGGATGGTTGAATTATGGGAGTAGAGGTCAATACTGCCTTTAAGAAATCAAACGCCTTCTTGCATTTGTCATCAAAGGTAAAACTGACATCTTTTTGCAGTAAATTCGACAACAAAATAGCTATCTTGCTGAAATCCTTGATAAAGCGCCTGTAAAAACCTACATGGCCAAGAAAAGAACGAATCTCACGAATGCAAGATGGGTAAGGAAAATTAGAAATCACATCAATCTTGGCAAGATCCACTTCTATCCCATTTTTAGAGATCATATGTCCCAAAACTATGCCTTGTTCAAACATAAAATGACATTTTTCATAATTCAGCACAAGGTTAGTTTCAATACATCTATGCAAAACTTTATCTAAATTGTTCAAGAATGCATCAAATGAGGAACCATACACAGTAAAATCATCCATGAAAACTTCCATATAATTTTCTATCAAATCAGCAAAAATACTAATCATGCAACGTTGGAAAGTGCCAGGAGCATTGCATAGGCCAAATGGCATCCTCCTATAGGCAAATGTGTCGAAAGGGCAAGTGAACATGGTCTTTTCTTGGTCCTCTAGTGCAATATGGATATGAAAATAACTAGAAAAACCATCAAGAAAACAATAATGTGACTTACCAGTCAACCGTTCAAGCATCTGATCAATGATTGGTAAAGGAAAATGATCCTTTCTAGTTTCCTGGTTTAGTCTCCTGTAATCGATGCATACCTTCTAGTTGTTCTGCACTCATGTGGGGATAAGTTTATTATTTTCATTTTTAACCACTGTGAGTCTAGTTTTCTTAGGGACTACCTGCACCGGACTCACCCATTGACTATCAGAGTTGGGGTATATAATGTCTGCTTGCAAGAGATTGGTCACTTCTTTTTTTACAACATCCAAAATTAATGGGTTAAGTTGTCTTTGGGGCTGCCTGGCTGATTTTTCCCAATCCTCCAGTAGTATCCTATGCATACACATGGATGGGCTAATACCAGGAGTATCAGCCAAGGTCCATCTGATTGCCTTCCTATATTTTCTTAAAATCTACAACGGCTACTCTTCTTGATAATCTTCAAGTTTGGCTGAAATAATCATAGGTAACTTGCCACTTTCTTCTAAATATGCATATTTCAAATTTTCAAGAAGTGGCCGAAGCTAAGTCTGCAAAATCAATTTTGTTAGTAGAAATATCAATATTAGCACAACGGTCAACCTGCAAGGCAGCTTGATCTCAGCACACATAGGCACAATTGAGTATCTGTAAAAAATTCACAAGCATAAGTATCATCAAAACCAGACAACGAAGGAAAATCAATAGCAAATATATCGGGGTAAGTCTCATCAACCAAATCAGCAAGCAATTCAATTTGAAAAATAGAATGCTCTTCCATGGTGTATTTCATAGCATCAAAGATGTTAAGTTTTACAATGCTATCACCAAATTCCATGTATAGAGTTCCAGCATGTACATCAATTTTTGTTCTAGCGGTTTTCAAGAATGGTCTGCCTAAGATGATAGGCACCCTGTTGGACTTATTATCTCCCTCCATGTCCAAAATGTAAAAATCTACAGGAAATATCAATTCATTAACTCGAACAAGTACATCTTTCACAAGTCCAACAGGACAAGCATTGCTCATGTTCTCCAATTGAATGGTAACACATGTACTCTGTAAAGGTCCAAGAGCAAGAGAGTTAAAAATAGATGTAGGCATAACATTAATGGAAGCTTCTAAATCTAACATAGCATTTTCAAATTGACTATTGCCTATGGTACATGGAATGGAAAAATTTCCTGGATCTTTACATTTCTGAGGCATGGGCTGAATGAGGGCTAAAATATTTCGCCCCATGTTTACTCTTTCATTACCTTTTAACCTTCTCTTGTGTGTACACAAATCTTATAGAAATTTTGCATATCTTAGAATCTATTTAATTGCTTCAAGGAGGGGAATGTTCACATCCACCTTCCTAAATGTATCCAGGATCTCGTTGTCCATATCTGCCTCGTCCATTTTCTTATTCTTCACGGCCCTTTGAGGAAAATGAATTGGTAGATTTTGCTCAACATCAACAGTTTCAGGTATCAAAGTGTCCTCAACAACCTTATTATTTTTCACAGCCATTTCAGGTACCTTTGGTATTTCAACAACTTTCCCAAACCTTAATGTAATTGCATCGACATTGGGAGCATTTGGATTTACTACTGATTGGGCAGTCAATTGGTTTGACCCCTGAGTCTGTAATTAATTAATTGAAGTGGATAGCTGACCAATCTTTGTTTCCGAATTTTGAATGGTGGAATCTGTTCTTTGTTGAAATTGGAGATTCTTGATAGCCATCTACTTAATGAGGTCTTCTAATGAACGTACATTGTTTTTCTGTTGTGGTTTATATTGTTGTTGCTGATGCTGCCTAAGTTGTTGTTGTGCAGATGAATTCTCTCATCTCAGGTTGAGATGGTTTCTCCAACCAGAATTGTACCCATTAGATGACAGATCATAGTTGGCTTGAGGATTCTATGTATTTACTGCATATGCTTGAGGGGCATCAGCAATTGGATCTTCTTGCAATGTAGGACATGAATCTGCAGGATGCTCTAGAGAAGTGCAAATACCATAGACCACTGCTTGGGTTTTAACTATTGCCAATTTTTTTACTAAAGATGTAAGCTCATCAAGTATGCCTTCTAAATTCTTGTCGGAAGAAGTTTGAATTTCATTCACACCCCTTATCAACACTACTGAATTGCTTCTAGTTGTAAATTGCTGAGAATTAATGGACGTGTTCTCAATCAAAGCCTTTGCCGCTTCTAGGGTCTTATCGACAAGTGCTCCCCCACTAGCAGCTTCCAAAATGCTTCTATCCATAGGTAGCAAGCCTTAACAAAAATAATAGATGAGTAGTTGTTCAAAAATCTGGTGATGAGGACAGCTAGACACTAATTTATTGAATCTCGCCCAATACTCATGTAATGATTCCCTGTCAATATGCCTAATGCCACATATTTCTTTTATGATTGAAGCAGCTCTTGAGGGAGGGAAGAATTTTTTTAGAAACAATTTCTTGAGATCATTCTAACTTGTAACAGAACCTGGTTGAAGGTAGTATAACCATTCATTGGTAGCATCTTGGAGTGAAAATGGGGAGGCTCTCAGCTTAAATGGTATTATGTGACTCCTTGAGGCTTCATGGTAGAACACACAACATGGAATTTCTTCAAGTGTTTGTGGGGGTCCTCACCTACAAGGCCATTAAACTTTGGAAGCAAGTGTATTAAACAAGATTTAAGTTCAAATGGTACATTCACTTCGAGATATGTGATACACAATGCATTATAATTGACATTAGGTGCAGCAAGTTGCCTTAAGGTTCTATTATTTGCATCAGCCATATTTTGCAGCAGGTTGTCACTTTCACTATATGACTCTGACTCGTTAACACTAGCAGCTCTATTAAGTCTACGACGTAAATGAAATGTCTTATCTATTTCAGGTTCAAAGGAATGCAGATTTGCAGAACTAGCCCTAGTCATGCATCATCATAACAATGCAATGCAAAATCACAATTCTGAAAATTCCAAAAATGTCCCTATTGTTAAACTTGAAGTGAAAAATCGAAAAACTCTATCAAATAAAATCCAAAAAATATAAAAATACCACAAAAAATATCTAAAAATCAAATAAAGGCAACGCAAATTTTTTTGGAATTTTTGGAGAATATGAAAAATTCAAAAAATTGAGAAAATGGTCTAAACCAAGGAATTTGGAATTTTGAGCGACGAATCCCGTAATAAGTCCCTTATATGGGAGTCCTATTCCTTGATTGTTAGGATGGTTAGTAATACTCAAACATCTGATCAACACCTTGAATTTGGGATTTTGAGCGTCGTATCCCGTAATAAGACAAATTTGTGTAACATCTAATCAACACCTTGAATCTGTTATTCGTTTAAAATACTATAGGACATACTTTGATCAGGATATCCTCTACTCTTTATATTTCCATATCAAGATACGAAGAATCAATTACAATGACTATTTTTGGACAAGGATTAATGGCAAAGCAATCTCTAAAGATTTGATACGAAACTTCATGATACATGTTGATTTCTTGCAATCAAGATGACAACCAGAAACCCTAAAATTTTCTATAAAAGGACGTGCAATCCCCATTGAAGAACAACAACAATGCACTGCTATAAACACAAAACAACCATCTTGCTCTTTTTGTTTGTCTAAGTATTGAGAAATAATTTTTTGAGAATACAAAATTGTAACCACCCTCTTGTTAGGGTAATTCCAAAAAAAATGTCTAAACCTATTCTATTTGTAATGTATCCCAGTAAAGGTTGAATTCCTCAACAACTTGATTGTAATAAGCTAGAATAATGAGAAAACTCGAATACAATCAATTTGACTAGCAAATGTTCATTGTAAGTGTGATTCAGTTGGTGAAATAAGATAAATTGATTGTGTTGTTCTGTATTTCTGTTTTATCTACTCTATTTTCACCACTTACTTTTAATATTGGTAAAATGTTTTTAAAATAACACACAATTCGACTCTCCATCTCTTGTGTTTCTCATTCTACAACAACATTATACACTTTCGATGATTAAAATGATGGTTTACCTTAAATATAAAACATCAATAGTGCACGAGAGCATAAGCCCTTAAAAGAATTTATACTAATTTTCTACCAATTTGGTAAATACGTATACTCCATTCTTTCAAAGAGGATTTTTGTAACGCTCCGAATTTGAATCCAAAGCTTTACTTAAAAGTATTTGTTTTCTTTAAAATATCAAGCATATTTTTTTTTTAAGTAGTTCATCATATAATAAATAATAGTTGTGCTAGAAAATAACTTGATATTATTTTTGTAAAAGAACGTAACTCAACTAACAAATTTTTATTTCGTAAAAGTTAATTTGCTAAATGTTAGAAAAATGATTGTTTACACGTTAAAATAAAATAAAAAATTAGGTGAGATTCACGAAAAATAAAATTAACTAAAATTAACGATGATTCAATTATTTCCAAGCGGAAGAAAATCCCACCTCAACATTTCTAATTAAAGTTAACAACAAAAATTAAATAAGCATTAAAAATGTATCTCGTCGATTTTGTTAATACAAAACATTATTTTTAAATAAAAACCCTTCTTTTTTTCCACGTGCGTTTACCAAGAAAATATCATTCAATTGTGTATCTCTTCATAATCATTAGTACTTAAAAGGTTGGTGGTGTAAGGGGACAGTTACTCCTACGGTAAAAATTTAACCAAATAATTAATTAACAGTCATAAAATATAAATATAAAATCTTTTTGTAATAACAAATTTAAATAAAATGAATTTTGGAACAATACACAAAGATGTATCATGATTAAATTCTTACTAAATTGTAAAATGTATTTAAATATATCTTGTACCAAACCACCTTCACTACATTCTTAGAATAAAATTAAAATAAAATATATATGCAAGTTATGCATGCTCTTAAATCTATATGATACATATATAACCAATCACTAAGACATTCACATAGAACACATACAAACAAAAACTAAAATCACTAAAATCTATATGATACATATATAACCAATCACTAAAATCACCAAGAACATATAAAAACAAAAACTTTATTCTTCTACCTTAAAATTTCTCCCATTATTAGTCATTTAAGCATAAAAATCAAACTTTAAACGCATGACAGTAATAAGCTTTCTCATGATATCAAAAAATTTCATCAATTTCCTTAAGACACATATCTTGTTCATAAATTTCAAAACTTTTAATTAAAATACATAAAAAGCATGACTTTAAATCAAATACATCATAACAAACATATTACTCATGATATTATAATAAAAATTAGAACTTTATAAATAAGTACATGAAGACAACACAAAGTCACAACTTTACTTCAAATATATCACAACAAGCATATTACTCATGTTATAATAATATAAATCGAAACTTTAAAATTAAGTTCATCATGACAAACATATGCCATATAAAAATCAAAACTTTATAGTTTAAATCGTGAAGACAAACATAAAAATCAATATTTTTCTTTTAAGACATCAAAACATCATATCAATATTTTACAAACCATTTAATTAATATTTAGCCTAACTTTGTAGGGGGAAATGCCCATACTTTGGGCGCTTTCCTTCCTAATAGTACAATCCTAGTCCTGCGGAATATTCTCACAAAGAAGGAGGATCAAAAGCTTCTATGAAAACATGCTAGAGTTAAGATTCAGAAGGTAGAACGAAGAATAAACAAAAGAACATGTACCATTAAACTTACATAAATTAGAAGAAGATGGTTCTAGATGTTGAAGGTGCAAAAACATGAGAAGAGAGGTTGAATTGTATTTTTCCTTATTAAAAACTTATTTTCCAAAATCTGGTTTGGGACCAAGATTTATACTAATTCACTACCAACGTGGCAGCGACGTCCATTCCCCTCACACAGTAAGATTTATCCACTAATTCACAACCTGAATTACAACACATGATCCTACATGTCAGTCTTCTCAACTTTTATCCTAAAACCTACAGATCATTGAGACACTACAACTCTTTGAACCTACAAGTCGAATCTTCTAGACTTCCATCCTGAAAAACATATAAGTCACTGAGGCAAAATAGCCAATATCAGGTTGGGTTACAAAAGGGGTGAAAGTTGGTCTTTATTGTTTCTTTTAAGAAAAATGATTACAATGAATTACACAGTATAAATTTTGAGCTAATCTTCCTTGCGCGAGGTCAACAAAGATCTTCACAAAAAATAAACCTTGATAGATACGATTTGAGAATATGACCATTGAAGCTTGATTAACTCCAAAACCAATCTTCAACCAAATCTTCTAGAATGATTATGTGCGAGAATGTCCAGATAGTGCTTGAAAATAATTCTCCTTGAATCTTCTGAGCATATCATTCTTGCACGAGGTCAACATAGATCTTCATAAAAAATAAACCTTGATAAATACGATTTGGGAATTTGACTGTTGAAGCCTAATTAATTCCAAAATGAATCTACAACCAAATCTTCTAGAATGATTATGTGTGAGAATTTCCAAATACCACTTGAAAATAATTCACCTTGAATCTTCTTTCATACGCTTGTTTAACAAGCATTGGAACATATCAGAATCAGTTCTTGGACCATCAGAATTATGAAACACTCTTCATCATAGCATTGACTTTCCATCAAAGTTGTTGACTTTTTTTAATCATAACATAATTTGATCATCAGAGTTAGATGTTGTATTGTTTGGTTCAGGTAGTTAGAGGTAGAGGTAGAATTGCATGACTTAGAATTAGTGGCATGGGCAGCATAACCTTGTTGTATATTTAGAGCATGATGCATATGAGAAGAAGTATCTTTTTATAAATTGTAGTCTTTAGAGCGAGCAAAACATGAGCTTCAGAGGCAACTCAAATAAAAGCTTTAGAGTTACTGTAGTAGGATCTTTAAAGGCATGCTAAACAGAGGTATGCTTTAGGCTTCAAAGGGACGCGCACAAAAGTTGTAGAGGCACACTGAGCAGATGCTTCAGAGACAAATATTCGGAGGCACATGCACGAACACAACAACATGTGTAATAACCAGAGTATGAATCTTGTGTTGACTTCCTCTAACATCATTGTTTCCTTTGATGTCTTCATTTCCTCTAACATCTTCACTTCCTCTGATATGGTTTCCTTGTTCTATTTACTACACACTCAATGAAATAAATTATTCTCAAAAAATATATTTGTTATCATCAAAACATGATAAAAGAATTGATCCTAGAATCAACCTAGTTCCAACAGAGGTTGATTGAAGTACTTAGAACATTATTTTGGATTTCATTTGATGAAGTTTTTTTTTAATGTTTGTATAAGAGTTTTATGAGCTTTTAGAGGGTGGGGGCGTGAAGTAGGAAAGGTGGAAAATGAATTTCCTTTCAATTGTATACAAGGTAATAAAAAGGGGACAACCAATAATTGTGATTAAATTGAAATTAATTTGCAACCATAATCACATTGATCCCATAAAAAATAAGAAGAAATTTATGTATTTGGTCTTAAACATGGGAAAGAGCATGTAGGGTTAAGAGACCACATTCTTAATGTGTGGTCAAAGGAGTAATAGTCAACTAGTTCTGCAATTGAATGACAATTGATTGGAAATGATGGTTTTGTCTCAAGGAGGAGAAGGATCGCATGAGACAAGGAGGAAAAAGAATATGATCTTTTTTTAATATAAAAGGAATATGAACTTTAAGTCATATTCAAGGAATCATGTTAATCGAATACTTTGTATCAAGCCATTAAGCTTGCAGACAAACTATTTGAATTGAAGGGTATATACTACTAGAAATCAGCATTTTTCCTGCGGACTTTCCTGCGGATTTAAGCTAAAAATCTGCAGGAACACACGTTACCTGCGGATTTATTGGCGGAACTATATCCCCACGTAAAACCTTCGTGGATAATTGTTTCCTGAGGATTTCTGAATCGGCAGGTAAGGTACCTGCGGATAAATCCGCAAGAAAAGTAAAAAGATTCTGCAGCAAGTGTTTAGTAAACTTAAGGATATTTCTTACGACTTTTCATGTAGAAATATCTTTAGCATATTCTTACAAATACATTTCGAATGAAAATCCGTAGGTATATTCTCGTGAAATTTTCCACCAAAATACTATTCGCATGTAAATCCGCAGGTAATTGCGTATGAATATCCGAAGGTAATTTGGCATCAAAATTATTTTCAAATAGAAATTCCACTAAATTTGTTTTTCTGATTTTTTATTTATATGAAAACATGATTATAAATACATTTTTTAATTATTTAATATTAATCTTTAATTGAAATATTATTGCAATACTCCGAAACAAAATTTATATCGTGTTCAAAATTCAAAACTAAATATTAATTACAGCATGATCCAACTATTACGATACTGCTAAACAAGATTTATATCATGTTCGTAAATCATACTGTTGCAGAGATCTCTAAAGCTATTTTATACCAAACATTCCAATCCAATACACAAAATGTTGAACTTGAATGAAGCTTTTCACCAAGGCTTCCATTTTCCATTTACTCCTATGATAAAAGATTAGAATCTTCATGAAAACAGAATTCATGCAACTTCACAATGTTCATGTGCCTGGTCTTTCCAAGAGTTGAAATCTCAGCTAAGATGCTTCGGTCGATGCTCGATGCTCCTCCGCGCGAATTCAGCTTCTTGACAGCAATAAATTCACCATCATTCGTAACAGCTTTGTAGGACACCAAATAGAACTTCAGATTCTACAACTTCAGATTAAGAGAAATAAGAGAATAAGA
>NC_021162.2:29276749-29282262 GCF_000331145.2 Cicer arietinum | reverse complement strand
CAATGACACAAACACACCTATTGGATGCACAAGATTGGTTAAAAACCCTAATTGGACAAGAATAAGCCTAGGGAGGACGAAAATGACCTAAATGTTCATTCGATGACACAAACACACCTATTAGATGCACAAGATTGGTTAAAAACCCTAATTGGACATGAATAAGCCTAAGGAGGACGAAAATGACCTAAATGTTAATCCAATGACACTAATGAACTTATTGGATGCACTAGATTGGTTAAAAACCCTAAATGGACAAGAATAAGCCTAGGGGAGAAGAAAATGACCTAAATATTCATCCAATGACACAAACACAACTATTGGATGCACAAAATTGGTACATGCACAAACACAAATACAAGTGTAATAACCAGAGTATGAACCTTGTGTCGACTTCCTTTTACTTCCTTTAACATCATTGTTTCCTTTGATGTCTTAGTTTCTTCTAACATCTTCACTTTCTCTTATATGGTTTCCTTGTTCAATTTACCACACACTCAATGAAATAAATTATTCTCATAAAATATATTTGTTTTCATTAAAACAGGATAAAGGAATTGATCCTAGAACCAATCTGGTTCCAACAGAGGTTGATTGATGTACTTAGAACATTATTTTGGATTTCATTTGATGAAGTTTTTTTTTAATGTTTGTATAAGAGTTTTATGAGCTTTTAGAGGGTGGGGGCGTGAAGTAGGAAAGGTGGAAAATGAATTTCCTTTCAATTGTATACAAGGTAATAAAAAGGGGACAACCAATAATTGTGATTAAATTGAAATTAATTTGCAACCATAATCACATTGATCCCATAAAAAATAAGAAGAAATTTATGTATTTGGTCTTAAACATGGGAAAGAGCATGTAGGGTTAAGAGACCACATTCTTAATGTGTGGTCAAAGGAGTAATAGTCAACTAGTTCTGCAATTGAATGACAATTGATTGGAAATGATGGTTTTGTCTCAAGGAGGAGAAGGATCGCATGAGACAAGGAGGAAAAAGAATATGATCTTTTTTTAATATAAAAGGAATATGAACTTTAAGTCATATTCAAGGAATCATGTTAATCGAATACTTTGTATCAAGCCCTTGAAATAATATATGGATAACCACTACTAGAAATCAGCATTTTTTCTGCGGATTTAAGCTAAATATCCGCAGGAACACACGTTACCTGCGGATTTATTGGCGGAACTATATCCCCACGTAAAACCTTCGTGGATAATTGTTTCCTGAGGATTTCTGAATCGGCAGGTAAGGTACCTGCGGATAAATCCGCAAGAAAAGTAAAAAGATTCTGCAGCAAGTGTTTAGTAAACTTAAGGATATTTCTTACGACTTTTCATGTAGAAATATCTTTAGCATATTCTTACAAATACATTTCGAATGAAAATCCGTAGGTATATTCTCGTGAAATTTTCCACCAAAATACTATTCGCATGTAAATCCGCAGGTAATTGCGTATGAATATCCGAAGGTAATTTGGCATCAAAATTATTTTCAAATAGAAATTCCACTAAATTTGTTTTTCTGATTTTTTATTTATATGAAAACATGATTATAAATACATTTTTTAATTATTTAATATTAATCTTTAATTGAAATATTATTGCAATACTCCGAAACAAAATTTATATCGTGTTCAAAATTCAAAACTAAATATTAATTACAGCATGATCCAACTATTACGATACTGCTAAACAAGATTTATATCATGTTCGTAAATCATACTGTTGCAGAGATCTCTAAAGCTATTTTATACCAAACATTCCAATCCAATACACAAAATGTTGAACTTGAATGAAGCTTTTCACCAAGGCTTCCATTTTCCATTTACTCCTATGATAAAAGATTAGAATCTTCATGAAAACAGAATTCATGCAACTTCACAATGTTCATGTGCCTGGTCTTTCCAAGAGTTGAAATCTCAGCTAAGATGATTCGGTCGATGCTTGATGCTCCTCCGCGCGAATTCAGCTTCTTGACAGCAATAAATTCACCATCATTTGTAACAGCTTTGTAGGACACCAAATAGAAATTCAGATTCTACAACTTCAGATTAAGAGAAATAAGAGAATAAGAGAAACAAAACCACAATGAAAATAAGAGAAACAAAACCACAATGAAAATAAGAGAAACGAAACCAACCACCCTAGGAACAATCCTAATTATCTTTGCCCTTGATAAACCGTTTTTCTAAATCTAGTTGTGTCAGGAACAGTTCCTAACTCGCAAATTGAATTGATGATTTATTTTCAACCTCCTGACTGTTATGACGAAGGAGCTGAAGAAATATCAAACAGATTATTCAGCTTAGGAGTGGACTATATGGTGTCTGTATCTCTAAACATCTCAAGTACCTTTAGACTTTTCTAAACGAACAAGGTAAAGAATAATTATTATTTTACCAATTACCTAAATCTAACTTGGACTAAAAATCAGGTAACAAGACAGAGGACTTTACAATATGACATGGTTATCAACGAACACTCATCTCTTCAGTCATTGATAACTGCAGAGCATGTTCTGCTTCTTTCAAGAATAATCGAGTTAGCTGCTTCTGACCTCGCCTATATACTATAGCAGACCATTTGTTTCTAGTCATCAACTTTGTTTCCTCTGAATCATTTGCCATTCTGATCAAAGGAAATTAAGAAAAAGGTGTTAGAAAGTGCAATGCATAGTGTTGAAATCAAATTTGATAATTGTGTTATAAATTGCAAGAGTGAAGATTTCTAATTGCATACTGTTTGTTATCTTTCTGGTTATCAATGGTAAGAGCCTTCTTGAGCAATTCAAAGTCACTTTCCTCTGTTCTAGAATGCTCTTCAAGATCCATTAGCCTGAAATGCAGTGAAATCAATTAGGCATTGCACATAAGATACATCAATGTTGGTGCTCTAATTTGTCCTTATTTCCTCAATATGTGAAATGGCACATCAGATATAAAAAGCAACATTCAACTTCATTTGTAAAATCAAGTTCCAATCAGAAGCATGCATGTAGTATTAGGACACCAAATATATTTCAGGCACTCACTTGACTGAAATTTTACTAGAAAATAAAAATAAACTAAATTTTTATTCTTTTTGTTACAATAGTAGAATATATCCAACCAAATGATTGGATTTAAATAGTTACTCGAGTTCGAATCCTGAAACAATCTTTTACTAGACTTTACTTATCTCTTGGAACTAAATCTGAATTACTAAGATTAACACCTAAACATGTACTGCCTTTAATTAATTTATTTTCTCAAATTTTTACCCCAAAAAAATAATATTCTAATTGAAGGCAGACTTTGCTTCCAAATTAACCTCAAAATCAACAATTTAACAAAATCAATATTTGTGACTATCCAATTTAAAAAAAAAATAATAATCGAACAACAAAGAGAATGAGTTCTAATAACTGAAATTTAAAAAAAATAAAATGAATGAATTTTGGTTACAGTAACGAGAATGATCATTGCATCAGGGAGAGCACCGAGTACAAGATGAAACAATTCACCAACAATGTCGGGACCTAAGATCTCAAGCAACAGTTCACTACTGTTAGATAAAAACGTAGCAACAGTGTACATAAGGTAGTCATCTGAAGCTTCGCGGTGTCGCTGGACTCGAAGGCTTTAACGTCGTCGACGAGTTCGACACCAGCGATTGAACCCCTGAGGTAACCGCAACCGATGTAGAATGTGAGATTTTCTCCCCATGAACTGCGTTTACGGCGAGCAAAATCGTAAAGCTTAACTTAGTAGTTTTATTACTTTCAAGCTTTGAAAAGGATTGAAGCCTTTGAATTTCAATGTCACTAAATCGGTCACTAATAAATTAGTCTCTAAATCGGTGGCTAAAATATATTTGTGACCATTTTAGAGACGTGTTTAGTTTTAGTTAACTATTATAAATATTTTGTCTGCAAAAACTATTTCATTTTTTTAATTAATAAAGAAAATTAAATTATGTAATTAAAAAATAGTTAGCGACTGAAATTTTAGTCGCTAAAATTAAGTTACTATTTTAATCTCTAAATTTTGTTAGAGCATCTACAGCGGTGAACTCAAAATGGATTCTTTAGATGGGGTCCACTGTGCCACATCATCTTGAAACAATTCACTAGTTTTCTACTCCAACGGTGAACTCAACATGAAAGTTCTACTATGCCACATCACCTTAAATCAACTCATTCATTTTTTACGGTTTAACTTTTAAAAAATTATATTATATTCCATTACTTTAATTTATACATTAATATTTAGTTTTATTATAACTTAAAATATTAATTTAAATATTCTAATTAATATTATTATACATTATTTTAATTTAAAATTAAAATAAAATTTTAATTTAAAATTTAAATAAAAATTTAAAATTAAAATAAATTTGAACTTAAATTTTTATAACAATAATAAAAATTAAATGTTAAATACATGACATAAAATTTGAAAAATAAAATAAATTAAGAAATGAGAAACGATTAGGGTTCATGCGATTTGGGAAAGAAACAGAGAGGCAAAATGAAAAAAGGTCGAAGATGATTAGGGTTCGTGTGGGAGGATGAAGGAGAGAGTGAATGGAGGATGAAGAGAAGGGCGAGAACGAAAAATGGAGGCACTATGGCGAGAACGAAAAATGGAGGTAATAGGGTTTGGGAAGATGAAGGAGAAAATTGGGAACTAAAAATTGGGAACTCAATTCTAACAGGGCAGACTAGGCATCTTTATCAGATTTCTATTTATATATTAGTAAAAAAGCCCCTTGTTGTCAGTAATAAATTAGTTTCTAAATCGGTCACTAATAAATTAGTCTCTAAATCGGTCACTAATAAATTAGTCTCTAAATCGGTCACTAATAAATTAGTCTCTAAATCGGTCACTAATAAATTAGTCTCTAAATCGGTCACTAATAAATTAGTCTCTAAATCGGTCACTAATAAATTAGTCTCTAAATCGGTCACTAATAAATTAGTCTCTAAATCGGTCACTAATAAATTAGTCTCTAAATCGGTCACTAATAAATTAGTCTCTAAATCGGTCGCTAAAATATATTTGTGACCATTTTAGAGACGCGTTTAGTTTTAGTTAACTATTACAAATATTTTGTCTGCAAAAACTATTTCATTTTTTAATTAATAAAGAAAATTAAATTATGTAATTAAAAAATAGTTAGCGACTGAAATTTTAGTCGCTAAAATTTAGTTACTCTTTTAATCTTTAAATTTTGTTAGCGACCGATTTAGTGACGAAATAATATTTAGTTTCAAAGTTTAAAATTTCAGTCTTTATTTCGGTCGCTAGTGTGAAAGAAATTTTTTCTATTAGTAACCATTAACTATTGAATTTTTTGTCGGTAAAATTCAGTTGCGATTTTAGTCTCTAAATTTATTAGCGACTAATTTAGTGATGAAAAAATATTTAGTTTCTAAGTTTAAAATTACAGTCTCTATTTCGGTCGCTAGTGTGACTGAAAATATTCAGTCTCTAAATCGGTCACTATAGGCGAAAATTCTAGTAGTG
>NC_021162.2:29231499-29273925 GCF_000331145.2 Cicer arietinum | reverse complement strand
AGGCAAAATGAAAAAAGGTCGAAGATGATTAGGGTTCGTGTGGGAGGATGAAGGAGAGAGTGAATGGAGGATGAAGAGAAGGGCGAGAACGAAAAATGGAGGCACTATGGCGAGAACGAAAAATGGAGGTAATAGG
Source organism: Cicer arietinum (assembly GCF_000331145.2). NCBI lineage: Eukaryota > Viridiplantae > Streptophyta > Magnoliopsida > Fabales > Fabaceae > Cicer > Cicer arietinum. Next base: position 29,273,789 of record NC_021162.2, on the reverse strand, counting down.
GTTTGGGAAGATGAAGGAGAAAATTGGGAACTAAAAATTGGGAACTCAATTCTAACAGGGCAGACTAGGCATCTTTATCAGATTTCTATTTATATATTAGTAAAAAAGCCCCTTGTTTCAAGGCTAGGGCTTCCCGGTTTAATTGCTATTTGAATTTAGCAGCATTGGCCGTAGAATCAAATATGGACGGTGACTGACCATTAGATCTGTCGATCGAGACCTTGCTTCACCACGCCCAAGCCGGAGGCTAAGTAGAGTTGAATAAGGTGAAGATGGATACCGCTCATAAAGAGCTTGGTTAAGTGGTATGCCTTGCTGGTTGGATCAGAATCCCTTCCCTTTCTTTCGACTTGCTTGCTACTGGATTATTATAATAAAAGACAAACTGGTTTGCATTGGTAGCTATTCTTAGCGGTGACATACTTTTTTTTTATTAATATATATAATAATTATTGAAGTTAAACCACCGAAAAACAAGCCCAAGAAACAAGACAAAGGCCAACAATCCGTGTTGTTTATTGTAGTGTGAACTATCTTTTGGTATTATCATATTTTAACATTTAATATTATCATATTTTTAAGTATACTATTTGGGTCAAATAACTTTTTTTTATGATTTGTTTATTTTTTTAAAAATAAAAAATAATTGATCTCTAAATCGATTACTAAATTTAATTGTTTTTTTTATTTAAATATAGAAATCGATCACTAATAAATTAGTCACTAAATCGGTCACTAATAAATTAGTTTCTAAATCGGTCACTAATAAATTAATCTCTAAATCGGTCACTAATAAATTAGTCTCTAAATCGGTCGCTAAAATATATTTGTGACCATTTTAGAGATGCGTTTAGTTTTAGTTAACTATTATAAATATTTTGTCTGCAAAAACTATTTCATTTTTTTAATTAATAAAGAAAATTAAATTATGTAATTAAAAAATAGTTAGCAACAGAAATTTTAGTCGCTAAAATTTAGTTATTATTTTAATCTCTAAATTTTGTTAGCGACCGATTTAGTGACGAAATAATATTTAATTTCAAAGTTTAAAATTTCAGTCTCTATTTCGGTCGCTAGTGTAAAAGAAAATTTTTCTATTAGTAACAATTAACTATTGAATTTTTTGTTGGTAAAATTCAATTGCGATTTTAGTCTCTAAATTTCATTAGCGACCGATTTAATGACGAAAAAATATTTAGTTTCTAAGTTTAAAATTACAGTCTCTATTTCGGTCGCTAGTGTGACTGAAAATATTCAGTCTCTAAATCGGTCACTATAGACGAAAATTCTAGTAGTGTTACCAATTAAACTAGCATGTTCTTCTACAAACAAATGAGATGGATAAAAAATAAACTTTTAAAATAAATGAATCAATTTCTTCAATTGATAAAAATAGATGGATTAAAACTACAATCAAGTCAATTTTAATTATGAATCAAGACACTCGAAACCAAAGACACAAAAACTAGAGGCAACCAGGACGAGGAAATTAGAACAAACAACTATTATTATAAAATTAACATTATTTATATAAAAACAAAATTGGCATGAAATATATCTACATAATTACCTACAAAAATAACAAATGTGAACTTCGCTGCAGAATTTGGCGCGGATCACTCATATAGAAACATATCCGCAGGAAAATCCTTAGGGAAAAGATGATGTTTGCTGCGAATAAGCAGTCGCAGGTAAATCCGCAGCAAAAGAAAAGTTTACTTGCAAGAAAATCCTTATGTATTACCTGCGGATTTATTTCCGCACGTAAATTGCTGATTTCTAGTAGTATTGATATAAATGCCATTGTCTTCTGAGTATCTCCTAGTTAACATAATATATATTTTACAACTTCTTAACACCAAACCAACCTAAATTATGTCTATTAAGGAACCTGGCTTGACTTGATAGATGCAATAATTACAAGAAAGATGATTTGCTTTTTCAAGATTTTAGAACACTCTAACACATTATTATTAAAACACATAGAAAAATATATAAAAATATTTAATGAGAAAGTTTTACATGTTCAAGTGTTGGAAATGAATTTCAATTAAATAATTTTCCTTTGTAAATTTTAGGTTAAATTACATTTGTGGTCCCTTAACTTAATTTCAGGTAACGTTTTAGTCCTTTATCTTTTTTTTTTCCCGACTTGGTCCTTTATTTTAATTTTAAGTGACAATTTGATATTTTATGTTTTAAAATTTCAACAATGATATCCTTTTTTATACAAAAATTCAAAAACAAAATTCAATCAAAACTCATAAAATTAATTATATTCTTCAATATAATACAAATTTCATCAAATTCGTAACGCAAATCTTCAAATAAACTCATATTTTCATACTTTATTTGATATTTTTAGGAATAAAGGACTAAATCGGGAGAAAAAAAAGATAAAGGACTAAAACGTTACCTGAAATTAAGTTAAGGGACCACAAATGTAATTTAGCCTAAATTTTAATATTGAAACTTCAAATCTTAAGTGGTATCTATAGTCTACTAATTCATAATATCGTTAGACACAATATCTTTCAATTGATTTTGGTTTGTTTTTCATTCACCAAGTGAACTTTGTGACACCCTAAATTGTTATTTGAAATATAAACAAAGTATATTTACCTTTAAACAAAATATGTCGTGGTTTCAAATAGAGTATTGTAATTTCTTTTCAAAAAATGGATTGGAACACCATATTTACACTAACACAAAATTTTTACATAAATATCCTCATTTAAAAAATTTTCTAGGAATCGGACCAACCAAGGTTTATCATTATTGGACATTAAATCATTCACAAAACTTAGAGATGATTGACATTTGTCTTTAAAACATAGTATGAAAATTATTTAATTAGGTTTTACTCTTGTATCCTAACTCATAAAATATGTTTTACTTCTTTTATTTATTTATTTTTAAATAAAATCAACAATTACTAAAACTGATGTTGTAACACTTTTTTTTAACATAATTTAATTACTAAAATATTACTAATACTTCCAAAGTAATATTTTATAAAATAAAGTAATTAATCTTTTAAAATACATTAATAACCAAAACTCTCATATTCAAAATAATCACCATAATGATACTTATTTTTTCAAATACTCGCATTAAAATACTACCATCATTAGAAAATATTCAAAATTATAAAATAACTAAGTATAAAATCAATATTTTATATTAATTACTAAATCATAATATATATATATCACAATTCCAAAATAAGTATATAAAAATGAAGAAAATCAAACACAATATTACTACGATCTCAAGATAATTATTTATAAAATTAATAATTAAAATAAGATATATTTATAAATAATTAAATATAATTAAGTGCATATTTAATATTAGTCAACCACACAAAAAAATATAATATTAACTACCAACTCACATATACACCTAAAATCACTTAAATCTTATTCTTCAAAATATTTACACTAATATACTATTATTTTTAGAAAAATATATAAAATGATAAAATATGACATTTATTATTCATATAATTAACATATTTAGTCAAATATGTACAAGATTAACACATTATAGAAAACACACTTATAAAGAAATTAATCATAAAACTAATCAATATATATTATAAATTAATTTTAATATCAAATTAATTATTTAAAATTTTATTTAATTAATCAAATAATTTATTATAAAATTTGGGGTGTTACAATTCTCCCCTTATAAAAGAAATTTCGTTCTCGAAATTTTAGTCTATAAACATATTTAAAACTTTTACTATTTAATTAAGCATGACATATCAAAAATCAATTGGCTTTTATTGTCAAATTCAACTTTAGTGTCTCGTATCATGTGCAATCAAACCTAAGTTAAATAAGTTGTATTTTGTACCTTTTTTTTCTTATATATAAGTTATGAAATACTATTGTTCACGAAGGGATAATAACTTCATAATATTGTTAATATTTATTGCTTACAGAAAAACAATATTTTTCCAATCAAGCTTAGCAAATAATAAATCTAATAACTTTTTATCCTAGTTCTTGATGTATATTAATATTGTTAATATTTATTGCTTACAGAAAAAGACAATATTTTTCAAATAAACTTTAGCAAATAATAAATCTATTAACTTTTTATCCTAATTCTTGATGTTTATCATAATAATATTTTTTATCGTAATAATCAAATAATAAGTCAACAATTCACAGTGTTTAGCAAAATCAAATGAGTAAAAAAAAAGGTTAAAAAAGCATTTGTTGAATATATAAAACAAAAAACATTTATCAAGTCAAACTTTAAATTTAATGAATAAAAAATAGTAATTTTAACACATTTTATTGGTTAAATGATAGCTAATTAACATTAAACATTAATGTTTGGTTTAGCTGGTCAAAGTAATAAGAGATAAAAGATTAAAAAAAAATGGAGATATTTAATACTACTAATTATTTGGATATATGGATATAAATTATAAAGAAATATAAAAATAAAAATAAACAATGATAAAATGTTTTTTACCCATGAAAATTGAGAGAGAAAAAAAACTCCATTTTTTTAAAGGGAAAAAATTTTTAAAAAAATAATGAACTATTAAGTTAATTCTTTTTTACTAAATTAATATATTAAATTAAACATTTCAAATTTAATTGATGTATGCTCCAAATTATATTTTTATCCTTTGTACATTATTTTTAATTCATCAACTAAAAAAATAAATTGTAAAATCAAGGTCACTCAATTTTTTTCTTCAAATTATAATTCCTTTTATTATAACTTATTTTTAAAAATAACAACTTTTCCGTGTTTTACCTCAGAAAGAAATCTAAATTTAAAAGTAATCTAAGATTTTTTAAATAAGAAGTTATTTTAAATATCTTTCAATAAAAATTATATTTATAAATAATTATTTTTTAAAAAGACCGCAGTGGACCAACATAAACGAGTCAAACATAAATGAATCAAAAAATTAAAAAAAAAATAATAATTTAGAGTACAAAAAACATTTATCAGATCAAACTTTGAATTTAATAAATAACAATTAATAATTTTAATACATTTTATTGGCCAAAAGATAGTTAACATTAATGTTTGGTTTAGCTGATCAACGTAATAAAAGATTAAAAAAATTTATTTAATACTACTTATTATTTGGATATATGGACAGAAATTATAAAGAAATAAAATAAACAGTGATAAAATGCTTTTTGACCTATCAAGATTGAGAAAGAAAAAAAACTCCATTTTTATTAAGTTAAACTTTTTTTTATTGAATTAATATGTTAAACCTTAAATTAAATAGATGAATGAATCAATATGTGAAATCTTTTTGACTGAATTAATATGTTAAAAAACTCTAAAAGAGAATGAATTATTAAGTCAAACCTTTTTAACTGAATTAATATGTTGAATTAAATATTTGAAAATCAAAATTGACGTGCATTTTAACATATATTTTTATCCTTTGTACTTTTTTTTTTTTTAATTATTCTAGAATCAAAATGGTATAAAATCAAGTCCACTTACTAAATATTTTTTCTTAAAATGACAGGGTAGATGGTTATAGCATAAAATCCTATGACACATTTTCATGATACAAATGATGATCCACTTTTATGACACGGTAGAATTTTTAACTCAAGTGACATTTTCAAAAGGTCTAATTCTACTGAAAAATGACACATTTTTATACAAGTTTATTTATTATTATAGAAATAAATAAAGTGGATCATCACGGTTGATCATGATGACAATATATATAGATGGTACTATAAATAGGCCAATAGCATTTTCATAGATAACGGAAAAAGCTTTTGTGCACGAGACGAAAACATGCAATAAATATAGTCCGTTGATTTTTCACAATTCATGTGTTTTCAACAAAATTGGTCTCGTGCCATATAGTAGTTCGTAGTAAAACAAATAAAGATCGAAATATGGAGTTGCAGAGTGAGAATAATAGTGGTAGAATAATAATTGACCCAAGAAGTGGTTTTTGCAGTTCCAATTCAATTTTCTACAGCAAGAGAAAACCCCACTCACTCCCTCCAAATCACTCCTTAGATGTCACAACTTTCATCTCCTCCTGCTCCCATCACGGCCGCATTGCCTTCATTGATGCCTCCACCGGCCAACACATCACCTACCAACAACTCTGGCGTGCCGTCGAAGCCGTCACTTGCTCTCTCTCCAACATGGGAATCCGAAAGGGTGACGTCATCCTCATCCTCTCTCCCAATTCAATCTATTTCGCGGTGGTGTGTCTCTCCATCTTGTCCCTCGGCGCAATCATCACCACCACCAATCCTCTCTACACAACACGCGAAATCGCCAAGCAGATCGCCGATTCTAAACCCGTCCTCGCTTTCACAACTTCTCCCCTCGCTCCCAAAATCAACAAAGCATCACCCACCCTTCCAATCATTCTCATTGAATCCGAAGATAACTCATCAAACACAGTGGAGAAAATGATGAAGGAAGAACCAGAGTTAAGTAGAGTGAGGGAACGAGTGAACCAAGACGATATAGCTACTTTGCTTTACTCATCTGGAACAACGGGAGTCAGCAAAGGTGTGATATCTTCTCATAAGAATCTCATAGGAATGGTTCAAAACATAATGGTAATGTTCGGTAAAGAACAAGAGGAACATGGACAAACGTTTATATGCACTGTTCCAATGTTTCATATGTACGGTCTTGCGTTGTTCGCTACGGGGCTTCTCGCTTTGGGTTCAACCATTGTTGTTCTCTCCAAATTCGAGATGCATGATATGCTTTCATCGATTGAAAAATTCAGAGCATCATTTGTACCGCTTGTGCCTCCCATATTGGTGGCTATGATTAACAACGCTGATGCGATTAAGAGTAAGTATGATTTGAGTTCCCTTCATTCGATGTTCTCAGCTGGGGCTCCTCTTAGCAAAGAGGTTATAGAAGGGTTTATTGAAAAGTACCCAAATGTTACGATACTTCAAGGTTATGGTCTAACAGAAACCTCTGGATTTGGGGCTTCCACTAATTGTTTTGAAGAGAGTCGTAAGTATGGTACGACGGGGCTTTTGTCTTCTTCAACGGAGGCTATGATTGTCGACATTGACACTGCTCAACCACTGGCTATTAATCAGACGGGTGAACTTTGGCTCCGGGGTCCCACTATCATGAAAGGTACTTCTTCTATTGGCAATGGCTGAGTTTCCTTGAAATGAGGTGGTCACGACCAACCAAGTTTTGAAGAATTTTTTAAAATAATACTACTTTTATTTTATTTGTTATTCCAAAATTTTCAATAATTTTAAAAAAAATACTACTACTCTTACTTTATTTAAAACAGACATTTGAATTATAATTTTGTCAATAAAAATTGATTTATTTGATATATTTTATGGAACAAATCAATGTTTGATTATGTGACAAAGAAGTTATCTAAAATTTTGTATTTCTAATTTTGTACCGAAAATCTAAAATTACTTTTCTAATTTCATTAAATATTCCTCTTTATCTTCTCTGGGGATGAATATAAAATTTTCACTTTCATTTTCTAAAATTATGATGTACAATACTTTAAATTAACGATTCATATACTACACAACATTACTTAGTTGCTCATAGTATTATTAGATAGGTATAAGCTTAGTTTCTATTATAGATGCTAATCATGGTTGTTATTTTAGTTAACATGAAAGACATTGTGATGATAGGTTATTTAAGAAACGAGGAGGCAACTAAATCAACCCTGACTTCAGATGGTTGGTTAAAAACAGGGGATGTTTGCTATATTGATAGCGATGGATACTTATTTGTAGTTGATCGCTTGAAAGAGCTAATTAAATACAAGGGATATCAGGTTAGAATCTAACTATTCAACTAAAAATTGAATTAATCACACACAATTGGGACAAGATTAAATATAAATATTGTCAATCTCATAGAAGAAGTTCTCTTGATTTTGATTGATGTTACAGGTCCCTCCAGCAGAACTTGAGGCTCTGTTGCTGACTCATCCTGCTATTCTAGATGTTGCTGTTATACCGTACGCCTTTCATACCTAAATTTTAGTTTTTTTGACTGATTTAATTTATCAAAAACATCATGTGGGAAGATAAAGAGACATTTTCCTATTTTGTATGTGCTGTGTAAATATTAGGTATCCAGATAAAGAGGCTGGTCAAATTCCAATGGCATATGTAGTGAGGAAGGCTGGAAGTAGTATATCAGAAAAACAAGTTATAGATTATGTTGCAGGACAGGTTTGTTTCGAACACTTTTTTCACAATGGCACAATTTTTTTATGAGATGATTCAAAATTGTAACATAAATGATGAGATAATTTAATTATTAAAATTCAAAATTAAAATTATTTTCTTTAAGGAGTTTCTATTGTACATTCACAAATTAGAATATCTTAGTAAGTTTGTTCAATAAATTAAAAAATTAATAATTTTTTTATGAATTAAAAATTTATTTATTGATTTCTATATTTTAATAAATATCATTTTATAAGAAAAAATATTATTTCGTTCATAAAAATTATACTAATTTTTTATATTTTATCATTAAAAAAATCAAATATTCATTAATTTTTTTGTGTGCAACTTTTCAAAAATAATATTTATTATTATAATTATATGAATAAATAATAAAAAATAATTTTTTTTTCTAAAACAAATTTATTTAACTACCAGTTTAAAGACAAAGTACATGTTTAATTAGTTCACGTACCATAGAAAATCTATTCTTTTAAATATGAGAACAATTTATTATATTTTTTATTGATTAAATGATCATAATATTTACATAAAATTACTGCAAATTAATAAATAAAAAATATCTCGCTTATTTTTAATTGGATTTTTCCTACCTTTTCAAAAAAAAAAATTATTACATAATTTTAATAATAAATAGTTGCCAATAATTGATTAACACTAAAAAAAAAATATATTTATGGGATGCTTTTAATTAATGCTGATGCAAGTGTTATATACAGGTTGCTCCATACAAAAAAATTCGAAAAGTGACATTTATATCTTTCATACCTAAAAATCCGTCTGGTAAAATTCTTCGGAAGGATCTCGTCAAACTCGCTAGAGCTAAACTCTAAACATTTGAGCTTTTAAATGATAAGGTTCTTTCGGATGTGTGTGAATGATGAATCCTTTCAAGTTTCAACTATCAATTTGTTGCCACAAACAGTAGCAGTATTGTTGAATGCTTAATACTCTTATAGAGAATAAAAATATTTTGGGCTGGTTTTAGATTGATTTTGGTTTCGTTCAAAACTTAGAATTTGAACTTATGATTGAACGATGATATTGTCTTAAATAAAAGATTTGTTTTATGTTCAAACAAATACCATCTATTTTGTTTTAACCGTATAATTTCTTTGGAGTCGTTTGAAATTAGTCTATAATTGTTATCAAAACTAAACGGAGTTATCAAAACTAAATATGATAAAATATCAAAACAGCTAAATTTATTTATCTATTATGAATGAGTCGTTGATCACAAATCTTTCTTTTGACAATAGTTGCGTACCCGTGCATTCGCATAATTATGCAAGTTCGTACTATTTGGTCGGTTTTATGTTTATACAAAAGTGACCAGTTTTAAAGAAAAATATTAGGTTAAAATATGATTTTGATTTTTTATTTTATCAAATCGGTAATTTTAATTCTTTTATTTTATATTTTTATAAATTTGATTCACTTATTTACAAAATTATTGACATTTGGCCCCTTTTGAATTTGACAACGTGGTAATCATTCTAGTGATACGAACATGATGATTTTAAATTTTAAAAATTTAAAAATAAATAAAAAAGTAACTTAAAAAAATGATATTTTTTTATTTTAAAAAACTTTAAATTAATTTTTTTAAAATTATTTATTTATTTTATATTATTGAAATGGTATTATTTAATTTATAATTGAATTAAATTCTATATCATTATGTACACATCATTAAAGTGATTACCACATTACCACATTGAAATTAAATTGAGAAGGGAGATCGAATGTGAATAATTTTGAAAATAAGGAGATCAAAAATATGAAAAATAAAATAAGAGGACCAAAATTTTAGATTTGGTAAAATGATTCTAACCCATAAAACACATTTTACCCTTTTTCTTTTATTTTTCTAAAAGAAAACAAATAATTTTAGAACTAATTTTTATCTCTTCTTTCAACACAATATCATTTTTGAAACATTACTAATATTTTATGAAATAAAGAAATTAAATTAATTAATCATTTAAATATATATTAATATATAAAACTCTCACTCAAAATTATTGCCACAGTTATTAAAATATTATTATTTTTTAAAAATACTCACATTAATATGCTATCATATCAGAAGAAGAAGAAGAAAATACAAGATATAAGGTATTTATAAATATCTTTAATATTAATATTAAAAATATAAATATATAAGGTATTTTTAAATCTCTTTGCTAGGCCTGAGTTTGGTCTTGATAGAAGCGTGATAAATCATGTTAGCCTACTTAAAAGAATATTTCATTTTGACATTTTTGAATAAGTAATCAAATATATCTTTATATAGATTAACGGGTTAATATGTCAATGAAATTAAGTTCTATTTTGATATTTAACATCACATTTTGAAGAATATGACTTTATATATATTATACTTCAATTATATTTTATAATAATACTTTTAAATATGTCAAAAACTAAATGAGATTAATATGCATAAATTACTAAAAGTTGAATATATAATAAAAAGATCAAAATTTAATATAATAATTATAGTAGTAAAAAAATATTATTTATATTTATTTAAATAGGCCGACCTAATAGGGCTAAAAGGCTTATTATTTGGCATATAACATAACCTTTTTAACTAAATAAATTTTTTAGAAAAAAGTCTGGATTGGTCTGGGCCATACGTACGCCCTTGTAGGTCGGTTTGGTCAATTTCCATCCCAACTCTCTGATACTAGTCTCTCCCTCCTTTTTTTCCTATTTGTTTCTCTCTCCTGCTAAAATTAAATTTATTATATATATATATTTACAAAAAGGGAGTTCGGCTCCAAGCCTAACTTCTTTCGTTATGTAATTCATTTTTTTTTCTTTTTTGATTGTTTCATTTTTTTTATATTTTTATTCTTTGACTAGATTTATTTTCTAAGTTAAATTTCATTTTACTTTCTTCAAATCGAATGTTTAGCTCTTTTTTTTTCATTTATCCTAAAAAATAAAAAATAAAAATATTAACAATAAACATTCAAATCGATTGAGATACGACATCTTATTAATCTTAAATATTTATAACATCTGAGCTGTAAATTGATGATCTTAACCTCTAAATTAATTATCTTTTAATAAAATTGGATTGATCAAGATATGACATCTTGTCAGTCATAGTTTAAAACGCATGAGTTGTGACACTTCTGTGATCTTAAATATTTTCAGCTAATTTCAAACAAGCAACAAAACATACTCATTATGATAAATTTCTTAGACCCGGGATCTTTTTCCTTTATCAAATTATCAACATCTTCTAATTAAATATAAATTTCCACCACAAAACGTATTTCTTTAAAAGCAATCAATGCGTCCACATTTTCTACCAAGAACAACGTATATTTGATTTTTCCATCGCACCGAGAGATACGCAGGAGCAAGATCACACTTTTGTCAAGTACAATAATAATAAAATAAAAAGTTCCCTTTCTTTTTAAACATACTTTTATCTCAAAACCACATTTACAAAAAACAATTGATATTCATATTTAATAATAAAGAGAAATAAATATATTTAAATTAATATTAATTCTACACAATTAATTATAGGTAACCGTATTTTAAAGGATGTTGCAAGAAGCTAATATCTTCCCTAAGCATAATCGACTCGCGATCTTAAAAATACTAACATTAATATGCTATCATATTTAGAGAAAAGTCAAAATAATTAACTAATTAAATAATTAAATATAACATCAATACTTTATATTAATTATTAAATCATAAAAAAAATGTATAAAATCACACTATGCCATGATATAAAAATAAACAAAATCAATCACAATATTACTAATATCTCAAAATAATTATTTATAAAATATAATAACTAAAATAGAAAATATTAGAAATAATTAAAATAGAACTATATAACTATGCACACATTTATCATTTAGTCAAATGCATACAACATTATTACCACAAGTATTTAATACACATCCACACATAAAATTGTCAAAAAAAAATATTCTTTAAAATACTTGTACTAAAATGCTATTATTTTTGAAATAATAAATCAAATATAACATTTATAACTTATATTACTCATTTAATCAAATATATAAAATTATCACCCTATAGCAAATGTAGTACCTCAATTTTGTCTCACCAATTAAAAAATATTACAAAAAAAGTAATAATATGTTTAATAAACATTTTGCATTTATTATTATAAAGTAAAAAAAACTGACATTTTAAGTCTGGTCCAATTTTGAGTTTATATAATTTCCATTGCATTACATTTAACACCAAAAATAAAATAAATAACTAAAAACAATAAAAGTGTTTATTTTATTTGTTCAGTTTTCATGAGTCCCCATGTTTCCTCTTTTCTTCAATGTCCTTTTCCTCCTTTTCCTCTTTCTTTTTTCTTACTTCACATTTCCTACTTCTTGTTTTGCAGCCGCACCCCCTTCCCCTATTTCTCTATTTCTATTTTATTTTTAATCTAATAAGGATATTGTTTTCACCATTTGAATACTTAATCAAAAAGACTAGCCACTTATTTCCTTAATTGTTTGAGATTGCTTAATATTTGCTCAAAAATAATAAAAAATCCAGAACTCAATGTTATTTCATGGACACACAGATTCATCACTTAAGCCTATAAATTGAAAATGAAAATCACTAATTAGAGAGAGATTTTTTATTATTGAAAAAAGAAACAGAAATATAGAAAAATAGAGAGGGTATGGAATAATAGAAAAAACAACATACCAGAGGAAGAAATTACATGATATAAGGTATTTTTGAATATCTTTAATATTAATAATAAAAATATAAATATATAAGGTATTTCTAAATCTCTTTGCTAAGCATGAGCCTAGTCTGTCAAAAATTCAAGGGCTAAGTCTGGCATTTGGCCTGTCACATGCTTACTTTTTAGGTATGAGTATGACCTTGATAGAAGGTTGATATGATATGTTAGCCTACTTAAAAGCATGTTTCATTTTGACATTTTTTAATAAGTAATCAAATATATCTTTATATAGAATAACGAGTTAATATGTCAATGAAATTAAGTTCTATTTTGATATTTAACATCACATTTTCAAGAATATGACTTTATATATATTATACTTAAATTATATTTTATAATAATACTATTAAATATGTCAAAAACTAAATGAGGTTAATATGCGTAAATTACTAAAACTTGAATATATAATAAAAAGATCAAAATTTAATAAAATAATTATAGTAGTAAAAAATATTATTTATATTTTTTAAATAGGCTGGTCTAATAGGCCTAAAAGGCTTATTATGTGGCATGTACCATGACCTTTTTAACTATATAGACTTTTTAGAATCCTTGACCTTATCTGTTTAAAAAAAGTCTGGCTTGGTCTGGACCTTACGTAGGCTAGGCCGTATGCCCTTGTCGATAGGTCTGGTCAATTCTCATCCCAACTCTCTGATAGCAGCCTCTCCCTCCTTCTTTTTTTTTTCTTTCTATTTTGTTTTCCTCTCCTTCTAAAATTAGGTTTACTATGTATATATGTATTTATTTTTTTACAAAAAGGGAGTTTGGGCTCCAAGCCTAACTTCTTTTGTTATGTAATTTATTTTTTTTTGATAGATTCATTTTTGTTATATTATTATTCTTTGACTAAATCTATTTTCTAAGTTAAATTTTATTTTACTTTCTTCAAATCGGATGTTTAGCTCTTTTTTTTTTTAATTTGTCCTAAAAAAACAAAATAAAAATATTAACAATAAACATTCATATTGATTTAAATGAAGTTGTAACAACTTGATGATCTTAACCTCTAAATTAATTATCTTTTAATAAAATTGGATGGATCAAAATATGACATCTTGTCAATCCTGGTTTAAAACGCATGAGTTGTGACATTTCTGTGATCTTAACCATTTTCAGTTAATTTCAAACACACAACCAAACATATTTATTATGATAAATTTCTCAGGTCCGGGGTCTTTTCCCTTTATCAAATTAACAATATCTTCTAATGAAATCTAAATTTCGGGCTCAAAACGAATTTCTTTAAAACCATAAACACATCCGCATTTTCTATCCAAGAAATACGTTGATTTGATTTCTCCATCGCACCAGAAAATACGTAGGAGCAAGACCACACTTTTGTCAAGTAAAATGATAAATAAAAAAAGTTCCCTCTCTTTTTAAAGAAAAATATTTAGGTTAAAATATGGTTTTGGTTTTTTATTTTATCAAATCCGTAACTTTAGTTCTTTTATTTTTTATTTTTGTAAATTTGATTCCCTTATTTACAAATGTATTGACATTTGGCCCCTTTTGTGTTTGAATTTCAATTTGACAATGTGGTAATTATTCTAGTGATACGTACATGGTGATATTAATTTCAATTTCAATTTGACAATGTGGTAATCATTCTAGGATATTATTTTCGCCATTTGAATACTTAATCAAAAAGACTAGCACTTATTTCCTTAATTGTTTGAGATTGCTTAATATTTGCTCAAAAATAATTAAAAATTCAGAACTCAATGTTATTTTATGGACACACAGATTCATCACTTAAGCCTATAAATTGAAAATGAAAATCACTAATTAGAGAGAGATTTTTTATTATTGAAAAAAGAAATAGAAAAATAGAGAGGGTAAGGAATAAAAGAGAAGACAACGTACCCGTGGAAGAAAATACAAGATATAAGGTATTTTTAAATATCTTTAATATTAATATATAAATATATAAGGTATTTCTAAATCTCTTTGCTAAGCCCGAGCCTAGTCTGTAAAAAACTCAAGGCCTAAGTCTGGCATGTGGTCTATCACAAGCTTACTTTTTAGGTCTGAGTCTGACCTTGATTGAAGCTTGATATGACATGTTAGCCTACTTAAAAATCTATTTTATTTTGACATTTTTGAATAAGTAATCAAATATATCTTTATATAGATTAACAAGTTAATATGTCAATAAAATTAAGTTCTATTTTGATATTTAAAATCACATTTGAAGAATATGACGTTATATACATTATACTTAAATTATATTTTATAATAATACTTTTAAATATGTCAAAAACTAAATGAGGTTAATATGCGTAAATTACTAAAAGTTGAATATATAATAAAAAGATCAAAATTTAATATAATAATTATAGTAGTAAAAAAATATTATTTATATTTATTTAAATAAACCGACTTAATAGGCCTAAAAGGCTTATTATGTGGCATGTAGCCTGACTTTTTTTTTTTTTAACTAAATAGACTTTTTAGAAGTCTTGACCTTATCTGTTTTAAAAAAGCCTGGCCTTGCCTGGGGGCCTGACGTAGACTCGTTCATAGGCCTGGCCTTATCTGTTTTCTCTCTATGTGCGGCTGCCCTATTTTGTGTCCAGGTTACTCTTTCTTTCTCATGCCCTTCATTCTTGTGATTTTCAATTAATATATTTTTTTAATTAGAGTTTACTCTTAAATATGTGTCTAATCCATAAAACAAATTTTACTTCTTTCTTCTATTTATTTTTATTTTTTAAATAAAACAAACAATTATCAAAATTATTTTTTTAACACCTTTTTTTTAAAACATAATTTAATTAGCAATGTATTAATAATATTTCAAAAGAAATATTTAATAATATGAAGTAATTAAAGTAATTAATCTTTTAAAATACAGTAATAATCAAAATCCTCATATTCAAAATAATCCCTATAATAATACTTATTTTTCCAAATACTCAAATTAAAATATTACCATCATTAGAGATTAGTTGAAATTATAAAATAAATAAATATAACATCAACACTTTATATTAATTACTAAATCTTAATTAATAAATATATATAATATCACAATGTCATAACAAGTATATACAAATAAAGGAAATAAAACACAATATCAATTATATCTCAAGATAATTATTTATAAAAAAATAACTAAAAATAAAAAATAGTTATAAATAATTGAAATATAAATACGTGCATACTTAACATTAGTCAAGCGCATAGGAAAATATTACGTTAATTGGGTACGCGTATATATACGTAAAATTGCATAAATTTTTTTTCTTTAAAATATATATTACACTAAAATACTATTAATTTTTAGAAAAACATATCAAATAACAAAATATAATATTTACTATTTATATCGCTCATTTAATCTAATATTTGTAAAACTAGCTCATCATAGAATGCACCTATATAACAAATAGTAATCACGAAATTTGTCAACATGTATTCTAAATAATTTTAACACCAAATTAATTATTTAAAATAATATTTCATTGGCAAAATAGTTTATTACAAAATTTGAGGTGTTACATAAGTCATTTTATTTTATTATTACTATTATTATTATTATTATTATTATTATTTTTATTTTCCTTTTGTGTACATAAAGAGCACATCATTTAGCTAAAACCCAAGATTAGAGTGCTTTTATGGAGGTGCTAGCTCTCACCATCTATAGTGTTGTTCTATTCACGAGTGATGAAGAAATTATTAATTTAGCAGCAATCGAGGTCTTCCTAGCTTTGAAGAATTGAGGAGAAAATCCTACAATAGTTGTCCTCGCTAACGTGTACTATACACTTAACAATTGTCATGATAAAAATTGCAAGAGAATTTTGTACGTATGGTTGGTGAATCATATGTTTGATAGTGGGTGCCAAAAGTGTTGCCCTATCAATGATTTCAAGAATTATCATGTTGACATAAAGGACAATCGAGAATAGGTTCGGAGATTGGTAGATCTTAATGAAAAAACAGTTCGATGGTATGTGAGTTGGCGAGAGGTAAAAGAAGTAATATACCAATGTGGAACATTCGCTAACGTGCCACTTATTCGGACTAGAGATTGTGTGAATTATAACCCAGTATTGGCCTTGAGACAACTTGGGTATCCTATCATAGGAGAACCAATGCCAAAACTAATAACCCATTTTATTCTTTATGACATGGGTCTAGAAAACATTGAAGATTTGAGTAGAGTACATCCATCTTGGAATACGATAATCAGAAAAGGGAGGGAACTAGGAAGTAGAAGTTGTGGTGCAGATGAAACACCAACACAACCCCTATCGTTAGTGAATAAATTGAGAAGTTGCCAGCATCAATTCTAAAGGCGGAAGAAGAAAAGAAGAATATGCGAGAAGAATTGATGGTAGTCCGTCAAACATATGAGATTGCCCTTTTGGAAAATGAGCAGAAGATAGTTTCTCTTGAAAGATCAAATAAGAGGGCGAAGGTAGATGAGGATTATAAGCTCAAACTTCAATGAAATTTAAGGGATGACGAGTCTTTATGTTTGACAAGACAAGAAAGAGACCAAGCACGAGAGGAGGTTGAGAAATTGAGAAAATGGTTGAAAGATTCAGAAATCAGTGAGAGAAATGTAAAAAGACAATTGGAAGATTTGAAACAACAATTGGAGAGAGTGGTAATAGAATATAAGACAAGGATAGTAGAAGAAAAAATTGAAAAACAAGAAGTTGTTGCTATGTACCGAGACACATGGTTGAAGGAACAAGAGAAATCAAATATGTTAAGAAACCGAATGATGGATCAAGTGGAAGCAATAGATATGCTTGGGTAAAAAAGGATAATGTGGATAGATCGTTGTGAAAAACTCACTTTCATAGCCAACCAAGCCATCGAAAGGGTACCCGTACTGTAAGACCCATAGTTTTAAATTCTAATTTATGTATTTTGGTGTATTTTGGTATTGAACTCTGAGACTTTTTAGCCAAGTTATTGATATTTTATGAGTTTAATGCCTAAAAATATCTTTTGATGCCCCGATTAAAATTATTCATCAATAAATAAATTAGATTAATTACGGTGAATCTTTTGTCGAAGAATAATTTATTTATGTTACGAAGAATTTAATACCGGGCAGTTTTGTTAAAAATATCTCGGGTTGCTGAAAATTTTATCTGTCAATTGAGTTGCGACGAGAGTAGGTATTTTTATCAAAACGGTTTGAGAAGTGATGAGAGGTGATGTGGAAATGATGATTTTACAAATATCTAGATATTGGTTTGGTTTAATTAATATATATGTGTGTGTGTGTGTGTGTGTGTGAATAACACTTTTATTGCTGCATAGACAACTGCAATGACTCTGCAAGATCTGGAGAAGAGGGAAAGAGAGATATGTGCTGCTGCATCAAGGGGATTGGAAGATTTTCTTCGTTACCATCCTCTCATAGTTCAAAGGTGATGAGAACTCAGAAAAAGTTGATAAGTGGATTCAAGAAGTGTAAAAGATCTTCGAAATAACGAATTGTCAGGCAGGATTGAAGCGAATCACGACGGCATGGGATTTATGAAGTGGTTCCAACGATATAGAGGCTATGTTGTTGGTGGTAACTCGAAGATGATGGGTATGGATGGATTAACGTTAGACAGATAGGCAATTTCATGTAAGGATCTAAGTGGAGAGCTTTTTAAGAAGAGTATTAGATGTTCGCCTGGTAAATTTTGGGATGAGACTGAATGAAGTTTGATAATTGTCAAAGAGGTGTAAACATCATGGAATTATTGAGAAGATAGAGATCCCATTTGGAATAGCATTTGGTGCTTAGGTGTCAATGAAAGAGGCTTGTATTGAGGAACGACCGATACCTTAGGTAAATAAAGGACACTTTGAGGAATATCCGATACCTTGAGGAGTAAGATCGAGCATAAGAGTTAAACTAGATTCGTGACTTAGATTGTTAAGTATGAATCTCATGAAGAATATAGGAGTAAGACTATATATTCTGTTGGTAAGTAACAAATCTTTGTGTGGTTTAGGAGATAATAAGTATGGATAGTGATATTGGATGAAACTATAGACGCGTAAGTATGAATTTTGAGTGATGTCTGGATAAACATAGGGAGTTAAACCTTGATGTATTGAACCACATGTTACTATTAAATGGAATTGGAAGTACAGAGTACGAGAATACTGAGAGTTTGTAGCAAATGTAAGCTTTGAGAGTCTATTAAAGGATGGTAAACATTTGGAGAATGCGAATATTTTTGATAGGTTAGAGGGATTAATCAAGATTTTATTTGGGATCCTAAGATGGTTGAACTTTAAGTCAATGATTTAAAATCCACAAGGTTGGATGGAGAACCAAGTAACACCTTAAACTTGTGTAATCGAGGGAGTTGAGGCAGACAAGTGATAAATAATTCATGTTATGGATGGAAGTGTTTTGAAGGTTTACTAATAATGTTGTGTTATGATTAGAAGAGTTTTCATTATTACTAAGACGGTTAGAGCCAATGATGAATAAGACTTTGTAGTGTATCTTAAGATGAAATGGATGAATTTAGACGAGGTGACGAGTATTTTTGAGATTTTGAGGAACAAATTTTTAGAATTTTATCCAATGATCGAGAGTGGAAAAGAAGAAACGTAACAAATGATTTATGGTTTAGTTGTTGGTCTTGGGAAGTCATGCGTGAAGATTTGAAATGATCGTTTCAGTGACTAGATGGAAGGTGAAAGGTATGTGGGTCTTGGAGATATTTTACTGCAAAGTTATGAGGATGAGGCTTATAGATAATTATTCCTTAGAAGATGCTTATTGGGAACATTTGAGGAATAATTCTGTAGAATGTTCGATTGTTGGGACTCTTTTAGTTTGTACCTCGGTGAAGGTTGGGAATGAATAAGAATCCAATGAGTAAACCAAATTTTGGAAAAACATGCCATGAAGACTTGTTGGAGCAGCACTGGATATGTAGCTTATGTAAATTAAGATTTCATGAAAGGAATTATCTCACCTGTAATTCAGACATTGTTATTAGAAGGGTATGCCAATAATACCAAGGCACTACTTGAGTGCTTGTCATGGGGTTGTTATTGGGTTCGTCAATCAAAAGAGTTAAATGTTTGTTTGGTAGGGAAGAATTGAGCATGAAATGGAAAAGTTTGGTGGGTACTAGTAAGGCTTGATTTATTGAAATCACTATAATGAGGAAAGATGAAGTATGATGGCAGATGAGCTAAGCAAATAAAGGACTCTAGATATTGACCACATGGACGGTTGAATGATGATAAATGTGAAAAGTGGTTTGAGATATATTTTGGATGTAGAATATTTCTTAGGAAGTTTGAAAATTAGGAGGAATTAAGATTTTGTTTGAATAGGTGAAGGAATTCTTAAGGACCAGAATAACAAGCTTATTTAAAGGAAGAAAAGTTTAATAGTAAGAGGAAAGACAAAAGAAAAATTAAGTTAGGGCGGAGGATAATTTAGGATATAACGCACAATGATGTGTACCAATTGTGGTTGTCAAAGAAGAGAGCAATTTCTGGAAAAAGACATACGAGTGTAAGCTAAGTAATGATTTCGAAATATTGAAGATGTATCAAGGTTCGAGGTAGAAATTTAAGGTTTGTATCAATGGAGAAGTGATGGAGTGAATACAATGTGGTTGACCTGTCATAATGAAAAGATAATCATCAAGCTGCAAAGAAAGGACCCGACGAAGTTGAGAAGTATCATAATGAATGTTGACAGTAGATGTAGGAAAATTATTTTCGAGGTTGTGCAGAATTGTGAAGTATGTTAGAAATTGACTAGATAAAGCGCTAATTTGAGGTGTTAGGCATGAGACAAATGTAGGCCTTGATCTGTGAATTAAATTCAAGTTGGATTTTGTTGGAGACGTGACTCTTGAAATGAAGTACTAAACCTGAAGGAAGTTTGTGTGTTGTAGGTGGTATAGTTCCGTCATGTTGTCGAAAATATTTGAGAAAACTTGAATCACCAACCAGATGTTGGGATATAGTTATTAAAGTTATAATTAGACCAACATTTTGAGGTGTACATTGTGGTTTGGTGTAATTGTTCGACTAAAGAAAATCGAGGATTTGTGGACAATGGAGAAATTCAGGAGTTCTCGGTGATAATGATTGTTTTGTGCTCAGTATGTTGGTGTCATACTTAGTGTTTCAGTTTGGTACCAAACGGATGTTTCGTACCAAGTTAGCGTATATGAGGCTATGTGTTAGATTGTGAGCAATTCGACTTCGTCGATAGGATCAAAGTTATAGGAAAATCAGGGAAAAGTCAATGGACCTTGAGAAGATTGTTTGACCACTTGTGCATTAGAATAACCTTAAGTGCAAGTCTCAAAGAGCAAGGATTTCTCAGCTTCAGATATTGGTTTGGTTTAATTAAGGAAAAACAAAGGAAAAGAAAAAGAAAGAAAACAGAATCCTTCCTCTCCCTGCTGCCTCGCGAAATCCATTCTTCCATCTTCTTCGTTTGCTTCCTTTTTGCTTTCTTATGCTTCAAGAAAAGAAACCCAAGGCTTGGTGGGTGAGAAAGCAAGGATTTCTCAGCTTCATTCTTCTTCTTTGATTCGAAAACGTAGAAAAACGGTGTTAGGGGTTTTCAAAACCGTCAAACACAAACCTCCATGTTTCTTCTAGATCTACGCTTTATTTCATGAAGAGATAGAAGAGAAAATTGCTCATCACTCCGCTACGGTGCTAGTGAGTCAACTTTGGAAGCAACGACACGAACGAAGATTTTATTGGAATTTATCGCAGTACCGTAATCGCTCGTTAAAGCTACCGTTAAGGTAAGGGCTCATTCCAAACTTTTAGCTTGCATATAGGATGTTATATGTGTATTTATGGAGTTGGAACTTTGTGAAATGGATGTGTGATTTTGTAGAAAAATAACTTAATTCATTTATGTATGTTTTTTAGGGAATTAAATTTGATGTGTTTAAGGTGTGGATTGTGAAAATTAATTTGGCATGAGTTATGTTTTGAATTTGGTGGAAATATTTGGGTGATTGATGATTGAGATTGGTGTGGTTTTGTGGAATTTGAATTGATTGAATTTAAAGTGGATTGTAGATTAAATTTGTTGTGTGGTGGTGGAAAATATATGTTTGAGTATGCTCTGTGTTGAATTTGAAAATCATTAGTGTTAGATGAGTATTAAAAAGGAGGAATCTTTTAATATCTACATTTACTTAATGATTGTTGTGGAAAGAGTCAGAGTATGCTCATGCATTTCATAGTACATGGTGACCGCGATGGGGCCATTGTGATAGTGGTGATCGTGATGGGCCACGAGATGATTCCATGTGATTTGTTGGTTCATCTTATCCTTACAGGGATTATCGCACCGTGCTGATCTGTGAGAGATTGCACTCTAGAATGTGCTGATCTGTGAGCGATTGCACTCTAGAAAATAGTGTAAGGCCTATGATAGGCGACACTGAGTAAATCGTGCGGGCATGTGATGGGTGGCACCTTGGTAATTAGTACAAGGCCTGTGATAGGTGGTACACTTATGATTTACGCCCCTTCGAGGAGGGTTTTGTTGGAATTCCAAAATTCATGCATTTTGGCATATACGCATTGCATTAGGGAGTTGGCACGCGAGTCGTGTTTGATATGCTATAAATTGCGTGTGTATACTCAATTGTTGTTGTGATTGTGCCTTAATTGCTAAGTTAGATTGTTTTGGATTTGTTGTAAGTGTTGATTGATTTTGAAACCTTTTCGAAAGGTTTCGAAACTTAATTCTGCATCTATATTCGGCTACAAGGATGCTGTAGTCGAATACAAACATCTTGTTTTTGCTACTGACTTATGAAATAACATTGTATTCGAATACAAGGATGCTGGATTCGAATACGACAATGCAGTTTTGTTAAAAACTTCATTTTTCAACTTTGATTATGCATGTTTGGCATATGAAAACCCTTTCAAGGAGTATGCTAAGATGAAAGGTTATTTTGTGCATTTAAAATTTAAATGCTAAGTGTTATTTGTTATTTTCGGTTGGTGACCTTTACAATTATTGTGGAAATTTGGGCTTTGCCCTCAGATGAGAACCAGGATCGTCCTGCTGGGTAGTACCCTAGAGATGGACACGTAGTTAGACATACCTGACCGATGCTGTGTCAGAAGGATCTTGCGGGGCGCGTGAAGATCACCCGAGTTGTATAGTTTTTTGAAGCAGGATCAGATTAGATGGTTGTATAGGGGATATATGTCTTTCTTTCATGGACGTATTTATTTCAATTTGGAAGATTGTACCTATACCTTATATTGTTAGCTAGACTTTTATTTTGATGGGCCCATGTACCACTTTTTGATATGATATGGGGGAGTTAAAATTCTTGGGGCAGTGCTTTTGTACATGTGCCTGCCGAGAATACCCAGGGGTATGAGCTATGTCTGATAGGCCTCACAGCCCCGATGTATTTTGATGTTTAAATACTTTAGATTTTTATTTCAAAAACTATTCTGATGCTTGTAAATATTGTTGACTTTTGTCGTTGTGTTACGACTTAAATATCTTATCCAAAGGTATTTCTTCCTTTATTTATGAAATTCGATTTCTGTTTGTTTTTCAAAAAAAAAAAAAAAAAATAAAGGGTTGTTACAATTGAAATTCTTTGTTTTCATGAATTTGTTTTTGAAAAAAAAAAAACACTCACGCTGTTAAAAATCGAGGTGTTACACGTACTCCTAAGGATAGCAGAAGCAAGCTTAGTTCCATCTGCCAAACCTGTTGAGATTATTACTTTTATTCAACATTGTAATAGTTTGATAGAAATAATGAATAGTTTAATTCACCAAGAGTGGTAGAAACAATGTATTTCAAATATTGAGTAAAATGTTGCACTTGTAACTTTTTAATTATCAATGGACAAGCTTGTTTTGAGTTTTCTCTACCTATGAGTTTGGTTCTGATGCATTATCTAAAAATAGTAGTTTCTACCTAGGTTGCGGAATCAATGGTTCTCAAAGGCCCACATGCATGCGCATAAATCTTCATTTTTTTTTAACTTGCATCATATGATCTTTCAAAAAAAAAATCAATAAAGTTGTTTCCCCAACACCCTTATCAGACTCGCACAAACTCCAAGATCATGGATGAACTTGAGCAAAACCAAGAAGTGATGAGATCGAATGTTAGCCAATTGAAGGAAAAGGTTTATAGAATCCTAGAGGCAATACGTGCTTTGACAATGAAGGGGAATACATATGGGAATCCTCCAACTACAAATGAAGAACACAAAGCTATCCCTTCTCATCCACATGCTTTGCCTCGACTATCCAACAGTTTCATAAAACAACTATGCAATTTTCTATGTATGATCTCCCACCTAGTTATACTTCGCCCTTAGTCATCAATCCCATAGATAATAACTCAAACCACTCAACAATCAAAACCAAAAGCCTAAATCAACCGCAAATCCCATCTCCTCAGGGCTGCATGCCACCCCAAAACACTATACCTTCACAAAATATTCCATTCAATGCACCCCAAGTACCCCAATTTGGAAGATTGTACCTATACCTTATATTGTTAGCTAGACTTTTATTTTGATGGGCCCATGTACCACTTTTTGATATGATATGGGGGAGTTAAAATTCTTGGGGCAGTGCTTTTGTACATGTGCCTGCCGAGAATACCCAGGGGTATGAGCTATGTCTGATAGGCCTCACAGCCCCGATGTATTTTGATGTTTAAATACTTTAGATTTTTATTTCAAAAACTATTCTGATGCTTGTAAATATTGTTGACTTTTGTCGTTGTGTTACGACTTAAATATCTTATCCAAAGGTATTTCTTCCTTTATTTATGAAATTCGATTTCTGTTTGTTTTTCAAAAAAAAAAAAAAAAATAAAGGGTTGTTACAATTGAAATTCTTTGTTTTCATGAATTTGTTTTTGAAAAAAAAAAAACACTCACGCTGTTAAAAATCGAGGTGTTACACGTACTCCTAAGGATAGCAGAAGCAAGCTTAGTTCCATCTGCCAAACCTGTTGAGATTATTACTTTTATTCAACATTGTAATAGTTTGATAGAAATAATGAATAGTTTAATTCACCAAGAGTGGTAGAAACAATGTATTTCAAATATTGAGTAAAATGTTGCACTTGTAACTTTTTAATTATCAATGGACAAGCTTGTTTTGAGTTTTCTCTACCTATGAGTTTGGTTCTGATGCATTATCTAAAAATAGTAGTTTCTACCTAGGTTGCGGAATCAATGGTTCTCAAAGGCCCACATGCATGCGCATAAATCTTCATTTTTTTTTAACTTGCATCATATGATCTTTCAAAAAAAAAATCAATAAAGTTGTTTCCCCAACACCCTTATCAGACTCGCACAAACTCCAAGATCATGGATGAACTTGAGCAAAACCAAGAAGTGATGAGATCGAATGTTAGCCAATTGAAGGAAAAGGTTTATAGAATCCTAGAGGCAATACGTGCTTTGACAATGAAGGGGAATACATATGGGAATCCTCCAACTACAAATGAAGAACACAAAGCTATCCCTTCTCATCCACATGCTTTGCCTCGACTATCCAACAGTTTCATAAAACAACTATGCAATTTTCTATGTATGATCTCCCACCTAGTTATACTTCGCCCTTAGTCATCAATCCCATAGATAATAACTCAAACCACTCAACAATCAAAACCAAAAGCCTAAATCAACCGCAAATCCCATCTCCTCAGGGCTGCATGCCACCCCAAAACACTATACCTTCACAAAATATTCCATTCAATGCACCCCAAGTACCCCATCTTGATTCTAAAAAAAATTGGCAACAACCTCAATTTATCGGTGATGATACACAATCAAAATAAAATTTCGATGGTTTAGAAGAAAAAATAAAAGAAATTAAGGGGAATAATGTCTATGGTCTCAAATCTTTTCATATGTGCTTGGTTCCCGATGTGGCGATCCTTTCAAATTTCATGGCACCTGAGTTTGAAACATATAAAGGTGTCCTATGTCCTAAAAATCATCTGACCATGTATTATAGAGAAACGGCTTCTCATGCTCATAATGAAAAACTTCTCATTCCTTTTTTTTTTTCAAGTCAGATTGAGTGGGACATCATTAAGTTGGAATTTGCATCTCGAGCGAAATTGAATCCGTTCATGGAAAGATTTGGCACATGTCTTCTTGAAACAATACAGGTACAACATTGACATGACCCCTGACAGGATGCAATTGCAAAATTCGTTGAAAAAGGACAATGAAACTTTCAAAGAATATGCATAACGATCGAGAGAAATGGCATCGTAAGTAGATCCTCTTTTATCTGAAAGAGAAATGGTTGGTATGTTTATGGATACTCACAAGTCGTTTTTTTATGCTAAGATGATTAAGAGTATGTCATCAAACTTTTCTGATATGGTCATGATAGGAGAAAGAGTGGAAAATGGGATGAGGAGTGGCAAGATCGTATGTGCAACAAGTGGTGCGAAGAAACCCAAAATGGGATTCACAAAAAAGAAAGAAGGGGATGCTAATGGTGCAATGGTAAACCCAAAAGTCTCATATTTTCCATCCATGAATTCTTATTGACCAACAAATTTCCAACCCCTGATACCCCAAATTCCTTACATTCCCTATCCATATGTGGCTGTGGCCTCACAAGCTCCATACCCCCAATATCACCCTTCAAGGTCACCTTATTATCAACCACATCTGGTCCAACCACCACCTGTCATATTTTCCCAATAAAACCAACGAAACCAAAATCCAAACTCGAATAAATACAAAGCACTAGTCAATCGAGAAAAGAAGATAACTCATTTTGACCCATTCCCGTGACACACAACATATTGTTGGCTCACCTACTCCAAAATTCAATGGTAGTCCTAAGACCAATGAAACTTCTGGAATCACTATTTCCAAAGTGGTATAACCCAAACGCCAAATGTGAAGACCATGCAGGAGTCGTAATCCTTTGTCGGGCCACAGGGATACCTCTGTCAATGTCATTGAAGATGAGATAGGCCAATGTGAAAAAGATGACCATATGTTGATCCAAAAGCTGTACATTGAAAATAGTAGATATTTCCAAAGACCATTGGAAATCCTCTATAGAAAAGAAAATCTTAAGCCAAATCCTAGCGGTCCAAATGCAATAATTGTCCAAGCACCAAATCCTAGGCGGTGCCATGTAATTTTGAAGTCACATCCCATTTAGTAAATCATCAATCAAGTGATAGCTTCAGACCTAAATGAACTGATGTCACCAATATTTTAGGGATTGGTGGGATGACTGAGAATGGTAGAGTATACACTCCTGAACAACTTAGGAAAAAGAAGGATCATGGAGAAAAAGGGAAAGAAATTATTTATCATGCTATAAAAGGATCACAAACTAGCTAAAAGACGGTGCTTGAAGAAGAAGCTACTAAAATCTTAAAGTTTATCAAGAAAAGTGAATATAAGGTGGTAGATTAACTAAATCAAACCCCTTCCAAGATATCTGTTTCTTTTTTGTTATTAAATTCTGAAGCGCATAGAAGGGCACTGATGAAAGTTTTAAACGAGGCCCATGTTACTCATGATATCACTATCCACAAGTTTGATGGAGTTGTCGGTAACATCACCGCTAGTAGCTATTTAGGTTTTAGCGATGGCGAATTACCAACTGAAGGGACACATCATAATAATGCATTACACATCTCTGTGAAGTGTCATGATCATATTCTCGTACGGGGGCTAGTTGATAATGGTTCGTCATTAAATGTTATGCCAAAATCGACACTCTCAAAACTATTTATTGATGGAGCCTGTATGAAGCTCAGTGTTATGGTTGTGAAGTCATTTGATGGATCAAGGAGACAAGTTGTTGGTGAGATTGACCTGTCGATTCAAATCAGACCCTATAATTTTGGAATAACATTCCAAGTGATGGATATTAAACCAACATACAGTTGCCTTTAGGGAGACTGTGGATTGATTTTGTTGGAGCAGTGACATCCACTCTCCATCAAAAGATAAAGTTTATAGTGAACGATAAGCTGATAATAATATACGGGGAAGAAGATATGATGATGAGTCATCTATCTTTCATTGGCTACATCGAAGACACAGAGGTAGCCATAATGATTTCCTTCAAAGCATTAGAAAGTGCCAATGTTGTCTTCATCGGTGAAGGATATCGCTTAAAGGAACCAAAACTATCTACCACATCGTTGAAGTCTACCAAATCCATGTTGGAATGAGGAGTTTTTGTTAAATTCAGGAAATTGATAGAAATACCAAAAAAGAACAATATGTACGGGTTGTGATATGTACCTACCAAAGCTTATAAAAAAAGGTTGTGAAAGAAAAAAGAGAAAACATAATGGCTCGTTTGGAAAATCGGGTACCAAATTCACAAAAGATTCCTATTTGTGACATTCACCAAACATTTCAAAGCGCCGAAATAATATATGTTGATTAGGTGGCTGTTGCGAAAGAAGATCACGTTGATGATGATACCCAAAAGCTAGTGTACCCTTGTCCTCCAAACACTAGTCTTTACAATTGAAATATCATCGAGTTTCCTGTATTTGTTAATTCATTTTCAAAGTAACACTAGTGCAATTAAACCTTGTTAGATCGGTTCATGTGTACTTATTAGATTGGCTTCTTGTTCGATCTAACATCAAGTGTTGTAATAAATAGTTAATTATTAAATCAGTTAAAATAATAGATGTAACAAGTCACATTCAAAAATGATTTATTAGATCGGTTGAATTTGAACCAATATAAAAAGTCAAATTCAAAAATGATTTATTAGATCGGTTAAATTTGAACCAATATAACAAGTCAAATTCAAAATTAATCTATTAGATCGATTAAATTTGAACCAATATAACAAGTCAAATTTAAAATTGATTTATTACATCGGTTAAATTTGAACCAATATAACAAGTCATATTCAAAATTGTTTATTTTATCTATGAGTCAATCGATATAAATAATTAACTTTTTAATTTTCTTTCTTCATAACTTTCACCCTTACATATGCATCCTCATAATTTCACACATTACACTATTAACTAGAATTTCTCATTCAACCATTAAACACAAAACTTCATATGAAACTTTACATTTAAAAATCAATGACAATGAGTCATTATTTTTTTACAAAATCTAAATTATCAAATTTAAAGCTACATAATATTCACTAATTAAAAAAAAACATTATCTTCTATTAACAGTCTAAAGATACTAAAATGATACAAGTGCTTCAAGCATTTTCTATTAGTTCAAGAATCAAGTTTGCACAACGTTGTCGGACATTCATCATTTCTTCATCTTTAAATGGTTTTGATTCTCCAAATATCTGAATTATAAACATTGAAATCACAAAGTTATCTAAATCATGTGACCATAAAAATCATAAGTAGTTAATTAATACTAACTTTGAAATAATCTATCAGATACCCGCATCCATGAATCAACAAGACCACTAGATACAATGTTCAACATATGTATCATAATGTAGTAACCATACTCATAACCTTTAGGTTGTCTTTGAGAGCGTGATCCAAAGTATTGTTGAATCCCCACACCTCGACCAACAACACGAACACGACCAAGGTGCTCAGGTTTACGAATGGCCGCTGTCAAGATATCTGTACGTCTATGTGGAACAAAGGTTCCTTGAGACGTTTGTTCAACCAATGAATCCTACAAGATATAAAAATAAAAATAAAAATTTATAAGATTTAATTAATGTTTTTTAAATGATTAATATAAAAGACATATTGTTACAGCATTAGTTAATTTCTAATTATCAAAAACTTTAAGTGCAAACAAAATATATCTTAAAAGATTAAATCAGAATAAAATAAATCACCATAACATTAGAGTGTTCTCATGCTTCCATCAGAGTATAGAGACATTTTTAATGTTGCAGCAAGGAATATAAAGTGATTCTTCACCTTAATATGCTCTGCTTTCCATTTTCTTCCATCATAAAAAAAAATTCTCTGCTTTCCATTTTCTTCCATCATAAATAAAATATGAAATATGGTTTCAGAACTGTTACTATGAGGTATTGCAATTCTAGTTTGAATTAGTGCTATTAACAAATATCATATTACATCAAAATAGTTTCATATTATTTGATAAGAGAGATTAAGAAAGTAACAATACTTTATAAGCAACATTTGTATTGTTCAATTTATTGTGACAATTTTTAATATAGACAAACTCTACTCAGCTAACTCATTTCTCCAATCATAACAAAGAATGAGTAATCAGTAGTGTAACACCCCGATTTTCAGAGCGAGGGTGTATTTTTTTTTTCAAAAGAAATTAAAATAAAACAGAGAAACAAATAAGGAAATACCTTTGGATAAATAATTGAGTCATTATAATTTACAAGCAGCGGAAAAATTTCTCAAAATATGAATCCAAAGTATTTACACAAAAACAAATAATACATGGAACCCCTTCAAATAAGATGTCGTACTGACAATATTAGTAAAGGTACAGTTTTCCAGTTCAAAATAACGTAATCCAAAAGAAAGACATATGTTCCTTCTATGTCATCCTAATCTGATCATTCTACAAAAACTATAGCTATACACCCTGAGTGATCTCCACGCGCCCCGTGAGATCCTCGTAACATAGCTCCAGTCAAGCATTCCCATCTACATTCCCATCCGCAGGGTACGAACCGGTAGGATCGTCCTGGCTCTCATCTGAGGGCAAAGCCCAGATTTCCACAATAGTTGTAAAGGGTCACCAACCGAAATTAACAATTAACACATAACATTTAAGTTTTTAAATGCACAAAATAACCTTTCAACTTAGCATGCACCTTAAAAGGATTTTCCATATGCGAAAAGTTCATATAATGCTTGCCAATTAAAAATGAAATCAAAATAAAGTTCTCAATCCATCAAGTAATACATAACTAACCAAGACATTGATAAATCAATTGAGCAATCTGTTATCTAACTCAAAATAAGAATTTCTATAAAGCCAATCGATTTCCTAAAGGTTTTTAGTGAAATCTGCACTCTGGGCTTAAATCAATCGATTGGGCAATCGGTTGGGCAATCGATTGAATGAATAGCTGAGCCCCTAACTTAATGCCAATCGATTTCCAAATTGATTTTGTCAGTTATGCTGAATTCTTGCATGGCCAAATCGATTTCCAAATCTATTTCTTAAGTGGTTTTGAAAAACATATTATAAAATCGATTGGCAAATCGATTATGTCAAATTAGGGAAGTCCCTGTAACTCATTCAATCGATTTCCCTGCATATTCTTCCAAAATCGAGCCAATCGATTTCCTAATCGATTTGGTGAGGGATTCTTAATGAAAACAGAATCCTGGGCTGAATTCAATCGATTGGTAAATCGATTGATTGGTTCCTGAGCCCCTGACTTAAGGCCTAATCGATTGGGCAATCGATTTCTTAACTGATTCCTTTGAAAATTGATTTCGAAATCGATTGGCTAATCGATTTTGTTCATTTGGCCAAGCCCCTGTCTTTCATCCAATCGATTGGGAAATCGATTTCCCTGATCAGTTTTCCAAAAATTCATGAATTAACCTAAGTCATTCCTAATCAAGTCCACAACCTAACACTTAGCAATTCCTACGCGATTACTACGACACACGAAGGTTCGATAACCATCATACTCACACACAATACACAACACATAGCACTTAACACCTTCATCTCAGTTATCACGATAAATCAAAATTCGAATCACTCAATCATAAACTCAAATCAAACATGACTCGCGTGCCAGGCACCCTAATGCAATGCGTATATGCCAAAATGCATGGACTCGGAATTCCAAACCAAAACCCTCCTCGAAGGGCCGTAAATCATAATTGTACCGCCTATCGCAGGCCAAAGTACCAATTACCGAGGTGCCACCTATCACGGGTCAGCATGATTTACTAAAAAGTGTAAATCATAAACGTACCACCTATCACGGGTCAGTACTGTTTACCGAGGTTCCACCTATCATGGGTGAGCACGATTTACTAAAAGAAAAAGCGTAAATCGTAAACGTACCGCCTATCACCGGCCAAAGTACTATTTACCGAGGTGCCACCTATCACGGGTCAGCACAATTTACCAAAAACGTAAATCGTAAACGTACCGCCTATCACAGGCCAAAGTACTATTTACCGAGGTGCCACCTATCACGGGTCAGCACGATTTACCAAAATGAAATGCATGAGCATACACTGACTCCATCCACAACAATCGTTAAGCAAATGCAGATATTAAAAGATTCCCCATTTTTAATACTCATTTAACTTAAACGATTTTCACAACAATCATTAAGAAGCAGAAATATTAAGAGATTCCCCATTCTTAATACTCTTTTAACTTAAACCATTTCCAAAACGAACATTAAGTAAACAAGACATTAAGAGATTCCCCATTCTTAATACTCATTTAACTTAAACGATTTTCAAACGAACATTAAGTAAACTGAGATATTAAAAGATTTCCCATTTTTAATACTCGTTTAACTCTAATGGTTTTCACGCCAACATTAAATCCAACCATACACATATCAAATTTCATAAGCATGAATTATGAACACGTCAAACTTCATTTACTCAAATTCATACACCAATGGGTTAAATTCATTTTCCGCGAAACATTCATCAATATCACCAAAACCTAACTCTAAGATTTTACCCATAAAGCCTTAAATTCATTTTCCCCAAATCAACACTTTAACCCTAACAAAATTCTTTTTCACACAACCACATATAAGTCCCTAAACGCAAACTAGAAGTTTGGAAGGAGTCCTTACCTTCACATTAGCTTTCACGTTCGTTTACGGTACCGGGAGTAAATCCGGTAAAAATCTCCGCTCACAACGTCGCCTCCAAGTTGGTTCCCTACCACCGTTGCGTGGTAGTGAGCAACTTTCCCTTCTATCTCTTCGCGAAACGAAGCTTAGATCTAGATGAAACGGGGAGGTTTGTGTTTGACGGTTTTGAAATCCCTAATACCGTTTTTCTTCGTTTTCGAAACAACGAGGAAGAGTGAAGTTGAGAAATTCTTGCTTTCTTATCCACTAACCATGGGGTTTCTATCTTTGAAGCCAAAGAAAGAAAAAGAAAGAAAAATCAACGAAGAAGAAGAGAGGGAGAAATAGGTGTTCGCGCGGCAGAGGAAGAAGAAGGAGTTTTTACTTTTTCTTTCCGCTCTCTTTCTTTTCTTTCCTTTTCCTCTCTTTCTTTTTCCTTCCTTCCTTTTTATCTCCTTTTCTTTTCTCCCCAAACAAATATATACATAAAGATATTTATATATATTATAATTACTTTTAACAAATAGCTCAAAATATCTAGATATTTGTTAAATTACCATTTCACCCATAACGCATTAAATCCTTTGTAAAAGATTCACCGCGCTAATTTAATTTATTCATCGACGAGTAAATCTAATCGGCATCAAAATATCTTTTTGGTCATATAACTCCAAAATATTAATAACTTTGGCTAAAAAGCCTTCGAGTTCAATACCAAAATACACTAAAATATATAAAGTATACTTTAAAATTATGGGTCTTACATTACTACCCCCCTAAAATTAGTTTCGTCCTCGAAACTTAAAGTACGAGTAACAATCCACACTTGGTTTGTACCCGAATTCTACATACCAGTCACAACTTGTTTCACCCGGCCTTCTCGAAGAAAGTGTTGCCTACCCCTTTTCATAGGGTGTTTAATAACTTCACACACATCCATAGTCGGTAAGGCACGTTCGTTCCATTTAACATGATTTTGTCTACTATCAACAAGATATTAAGGATGATCAGTCCCTCAATTTGTCAATAAATAGCCAACAACCATGATAGTGGCTTAGACTATCTTAGCCGAACTGTAATTGCGCTCCTCACAACTTACAAAAGCAGTCAACAATCTTCTCAAAGTCCATTGAATTTCCCTTATTTTCCTATAACTTTGATCCTGTCGATGAAGTAAAATATCCCATACCCATGTCACGTAGTCTCATTGGCATCTACTTGGTACGAAACATCCAGTTGGTACCAAACTTAAACACTTAGAATGACCCCAACACACTGAGCACAAAACAATCACTACATCCGAGAACTCCTAAATTTCTCCCTTGTCCACAAATCCTCGATTTTTCTTAAGTCGTACAACTACGTCAAATTGTAGTGTTCTTATCGGTATGTTATTCCAGTTATAAATTTAATAATTCCATCCCCACATATGCTTGGTGATCAAAACTACCTCAAATATTTTCGAAAACAAGCCAAAGACTATACCACTTGGGACACATAAACTTCCTTTGATTGACGAACACAATAACAATCCCCATGACATGCACTCAAGTAATGTCTTTATATCGTTGGCATACCTTTATAATAATAATGTCTGTGTTATAGGTGAGATAATTCCTTTCATCAATCTTTAATTGTCATAAGCTACATCTCTATGTGCTGCTCCACAAATTTCTTGGTACCTTTTCCAATATTTGGTTCACTCGCTGGATTCTTATTCCCTCTCAACCTTCACCGAGATACGAACTGAAAGAATCCTAACAATCGAACGTCCTAAAGAATTATTTCTCAAACGTTCCCCATAAGCATTTCCTAAGAACTAATTATCTATATCTTCATCCTCATAAATTTTTCAGTACAATATCTCAAAAACCCACATACCTTTCTTCGTCCATCCAGTTACTGAAATGATCATTTCAAATCTTCACGCTTGACTTCCCAAGACCAACAACTAAACCATAAATCAGTTGTTACATTTCTTCTTTTTAACTTTCTATCATTGAATAAGATTCTAAAATTTGATCCTCAAAATCTCCAAACACTTCCATTCTTAACATGAATTATTTATCACTTGTCTGCCTCAACTCCTTCGATTATGAAAGTTTTAAGCATCAATTGGTCCTTCATCCAACCTTGCGGATTTTAAATCATCAACTAAAAAAAATCAACCATCTTAGGGTCCCAAAGCAAATCTCGAATAATCCTTCTGACCTATCAAAATATTAACATCGTCTTAGTAATTCCCATCCTTTAATAGACTCTCAAAACTTATATTACCGCCATCTCGAAGTATTCCCGTACTCGATACTTCAAATTCCACTTAATGGTAACATAGAGTTCAATACATCAAGGCCTAACTCATTATGTTTTGGCGAACATCGCTCAAAATTCACACTTACGTGTCTATAGTTTCATCCAATATCACTATCCATACTTACTATCTCCTAAACCACCAGGAGATTTGTCACTTATCAAGTAAATACATGGTCTCACTCATACACTCGTTATGAGATTCATACTTAACAATCCAAGTTGCGAATCTAGTCTAACTCGAATGCTCGACTTTTCCCCTCAAGGTATCGACAATTCCTCAAAGCGTATTTTATCTATCCAAAGGAGTATTCACTCCTAATGTGACACGCTCCCTTAACTTCAATACCAGTCTCTTTCATTGACACCTAAGCACCAAATGTTATCCCAAATGGAAGCCTCATCTTCTCAACAATTCCATGATGTTCACATCTCTTTGACAGTTTTCAAACTTCATCCAGTTTCATCCTGAAATCTACCAGGAAAACATCTAATACTTTTCTAAACAAAAGTCCTCAACTTAGATCTTTACTTGAAATCCCTTATTAGTCTAATGTTAATCCATCTATACTCATCATCTTTGAGTTTACACCAACACATAGCTCATGTGTCCTTACTTACGTGTCTATAGTTTCATCCAATATCACTATCCATACTTACTATCTCCTAAACCACCAGGAGATTTGTCACTTATCAACTAAATACATGGTCTCACTCCTACACTCGTTATGAGATTCATACTCAATAATCCAAGTTGCGAATCTATTCTAACTCGAATGCTCGACTTTTCCCCTCAAGGTATCGACAATTCCTCAAAGCGTATTTTATCTATCCAAAGGAGTATTCACTCCTAATGTGCAACGCTCCCTTAACTTCAATACCAGTCTCTTTCATTGACACCTAAGCACCAAATGTTATCCCAAATGGAAGCCTCATCTTCTCAACAATTCCATGATGTTCACATCTCTTTGACAGTTGTCAAACTTCATCCAGTTTCATCCTGAAATCTTCCAGGAAAACATCTAATACTTTTCTTAACAAAAGTCCTCAACTTAGATCTTTACTTGAAATCCCTTATTTGTCTAATGTTAATCCATCCATACTCATCATCTTCGAGTTTACACCAACACATAGCTTCTGTGTCCTTGGAACCATTTTATAAATTCCATGCCGTCATGATTTGCTTCAACTCTGCCTGACAATCCGTCATCTCGAAGATCTTTTCCACTTCTTGAATCCACTAGTCAACTCTTTTCCTGAGTCCTCATCACCCTTGAACTTTGGAGGATGGTAACGACTAAATATTCTAACCCTCTTAATCTTAAGAGCACATATCTCTCTTTTCCTCTTCTCCAGATCCCGCCGAGTCTTTGCAGCAGTTCGTGCAACAACAAAACCTCCATGTTATTTGTAGCTCCAACCATTTGATCATCCCTACTGACGTTCATCCTTGCAACGTCGTTCTCTCTTGGAGGTAGTGTTTCCGAAAAACCAACATCAAGAAGAAGTGTTAACACCACTTCGAATAATTCCAAAACTAAGTTTCGAATATATCAACACATAATAACTATTTTGGACTTGACAACCCAAACCACCTAAACCGACGTATGATCAAATAACAACTCCCAACCTACATGTTGACCTACAATCTATAACCAAAGGTTCCACAGCCCCCAAAGCTCTGATACCACAATGTAACACCCCGATTTTCAGAGCGAGGGTTTATTTTTTTTTCAAAAGAAATTAAATTAAAACAGATAAACAAATAAGGAAATACCTTTGGATAAATAATTGAGTCATTATAATTTACAAGCAGCGGAAAAGTTTCTCAAAATATGAATCCAAAGTATTTACACAAAAACAAATAATACATGGATCCCCTTCAAATAAGATGTCATACTGACAATATTAGTAAAGGTACAGTTTTCCAGTTCAAAATAACGTAATCCAAAAGAAAGACATATGTTCCCTCTATGTCATCCTAATCTGATCATTCTACAAAAACTATAGCTATACACCCTGAGTGATCTCCACGCGCCCCGTGAGATCCTCGTAACATAGCTCCAGTCAAGCATTCCCATCTACATTCCCATCCGTAGGGTACGAACCGGTAGGATCGTCCTGGCTCTCATCTGAGGGCAAAACCCAGATTTCCACAATAGTTGTAAAGGGTCACCAACCGAAATTAACAATTAACACATAACATTTTAATTTTTTAAATGCACAAAATAACCTTTCAACTTAGCATGCACCTTAAAAGGATTTTCCATATGCGAAAAGTTCATATAATGCTTGCCAATTAAAAATGAAATCAAAATAAAGTTCTCAATCCATCAAGTAATACATAACTAACCAAGACATTGATAAATCAATTGAGCAATCTGTTATCTAACTCAAAATAACAATTTCTACTAAGCCAATCGATTTCCAAATTGATTTCCTGAAGATTTTTAATGAAATCTACACTCTGGGCTTAAATCAATCGATTGGGAAATCGATTGAATGAATAGCTGAGCCCCTGACTTAATGCCAATCAATTTCCAAATTGATTTTGTCAGTTTTGCTGAATTCTTGCATGGCCAAATCGATTTCTTAAGTGGTTTTGAAAAACATATTATAAAATCGATTGGCAAATCGATTATGTCAAATTAGGGAAGTCCCTGTAACACATCCAATCGATTGGGAAATCGATTTCCCTGCATATTCTTCCAAAAATACATAAACTAACTCAATCACATTCATCTACAGTTCCACATCTTAACACTTTGCAATTCCCACACGATCACCACGACAAATTGAGTTTCGAAATAGTTTTACAACCCATCACACTTACACACAATAATCAATTCATAACACTTAGCAATTTCAACACAATTACCACGACAACTCAAATTCAAAACACTCAATCATAAACTTGAATCAAACACGACTCGCGTGCCAAGCACCCTAATGCGATGCGTATATGGCAAAATGCATGGACTCGGAATTCCAAACCAAAACCCTCCTCGAAGGGCCGTAAATCATAATTGTACCGCCTATCGCAGACCAAAGTACCAATTACCGAGGTGCCACCTATCACGGGTCAGCACGATTTACTAAAAAGCGTAAATCATAAATGTACCACCTATCACGGGTCAGTACTGTTTACCGAGGTTCCACCTATCATGGGTGAGCACGATTTACTAAAAGAAAAAGCGTAAATCGTAAACGTACCGCGTATCACCGGCCAAAGTACTATTTACCAAGGTGCCACCTATCACGGGTCAGCACAATTTACCAAAAACGTAAATCGTAAATATACCACCTATAACGGGTCAGTACTGTTTACCGAGGTGCCACCTATCACGGGTCAGCACGATAAACAACATTAAGTAAACAAGACATTAAGAGATTCCCCATTCTTAATACTCATTTAACTTAAACGATTTTCAAACGAACATTAAGTAAACTGAGATATTAAAAGATTTCCCTTTTTAATACTCGTTTAACTCTAATGGTTTTCACGCCAACATTAAGTAAACGTAGACATTAAGAGATTCCTCATTCTTAATACTCGTTTAACTCTAATGGTTTTCAAATTCCACACAAAACAACTCAAACCTATTATCAGATCCAATCCACAACTCATACCAAAACACATCAATTCATTTCTCCACAAAATCCAACCATACACATATCAAATTTCATCAGTATTAATTAAGAACACGTCAAATACGACGAACACAAATCAACACAATCCACCACTCAAACACAACAAGTTTCGTTTACTCAAAATCATACATAAATGAGTTTAAATTCATTTTCCACGAAACATTCATCAATATAACCAAAACCTAACTCTAAGATTTTACCCATAAAGCCTTAGATTCATTTTCCCCCAAATCAACACTTCAACCCTAACAAATTCCTTTCCACACAACCACAAATAAGTCCCTAAATGCAAACTAGAAGTTTGGAAGGAGCCCTTACCTTAACGTTAGCTTTAACTTGCGATTATGGTACCGCGAGTAAATCCGGTAAAATCTCCGCTCGCAAGGTCGCTTCCAAAGTTGGTTCCCTAGCACCATAGCGTGGTAGTGAGCAACTTTCCCTTCTATCTCTTCGCGAAACGAAGCTTAGATCTAGATGAAACGGGGAGGTTTGTGTTTGACGGTTTTGAAATCCCTAATACCGTTTTTCTTCGTTTTCGAAACAACGAGGAAGAGTGAAGTTGAGAAATTCTTGCTTTCTTATCCACTAACCCTGGGGTTTCTATCTTTGAAGCCAAAGAAAGAAAAAGAAAGCAAAATCAACGAAGAAGAAGAGAGGGAGAAAGAGGTGTTCGCGCGGCAGAGGAAGAAGAATGAGTTTTTACTTTTTCTTTCCTTTCTCTTTCTTTTCTTTCCTTTTCCTCTTTTTCTTTTTCCTTCCTTCCTTTTTATCTCCTTTTTTTTTTCTCCCCAAACAAATATATACATAAAGATATTTATATATATTATAATTACTTTTAACAAATAGCTCAAAATATCTAGATATTTGTTAAATTACCATTTCACCCATAACGCATTAAATCCTTCGTAAAAGATTCACCGCAGCTAATTTAATTTATTCATCGACGAGTAAATCTAATCGGCATCAAAATATCTTTTTGGTCATATAACTCCAAAATATTAATAACTTTGGCTAAAAAGCCTCCGAGTTCAATACCAAAATACACTAAAATACATAAAGTATACTTTAAAATTATGGGTCTTACTAGTAGGTTTCAATTTCATGTAGAACTCCACGTTAACAAGTAAACCAACAAAAACAAATATTCACACTTTACTCTAAATGAAAGTTGTATTTTTTTTCATTGAAAGACTAAAACATAACTCTAAAAACCAGAACTGGATTCCATACAATGATGATAAGGGAATCAAGGGTAGGACGAAATCTCAAAAGCCACGCTTTAAAATCAAGCAACAATAAAATCAGCATATAAAAGATTAAACTTCAACAATAAGCTATAATACATAAATATATTTTCCTAAATGGAGGGTCCTACAATTTAAGTAGTGACACATAGCTTCAAAAATCAAATTTTCAAATCAGAAACAGAAAAAACAAAACACATAGCAAGGTTATATAGAAACAACAATTACGGTATAGTTAAGGTAAATTTATTACCCAATATGTCCAATGGATTGTAACACTTGAAACCAAATTCAAAATAGAGGTTATATAGAACACGGCATGTAACAAACACACGCTACAAGATATAATTTATAGATACAAAGGTTCCTTGCCAATATAAAAGTAAAGCAGGGATGGCTGGCCGTAAGAATTAAGACATACCAATGAGAACGGCTGCTAAGCTCATTAGCAGATGTGGATCCAACAGATCTGACTCTGTTTCCAGTCTTGAGCAATTCCCACACATCTTCTGTTCCATGAACACAAGCTTCAACAAGTTCTGGGACTTCTTGTGTTCCTTTTGCAGCTTGCTTTATCTCCAATCTTAAGATTGAAATTTGTTTTCATCGTCAGTGATATCTCTCAAGAAACAATACATTAATATTTCATGCATGTAGGGTAGATACTACTTACTAGACAGGGGGAAAAAACTCTAGACTACATGAATTAGTTTGTCAGCTTTAGGCAAATTCAGTTCAAATGCAGAATCGGTTGAAAAACCATGCAAGTCATTCAAGATACTTAATATTTAGAACCATGAAATGAAAATATAATAATGTCCTTTTTCTTTCAGACTCATTATCCAAACAAGCAATATCTAATAGGATTTTCATATCTTGTTTTAATTAAAATCATATGAAGTTGCTATCTAAAAACTATACAATTCTAATTAGAGTAAGAAGAATTAAAACTCACTTCTTAGTAGGTTGGGCAGAATTTTCCACTAGAAGATCTCTTATCTTCTCATTATAAACCTCCAACATGCTAACATGCAACTCATACTTCATTACGCCCTTTCTCTCTTCAGATATCCTAAATAATTCTTCCAGTGTTCTATAGTTAACTCCTCTCTCTTCCGGTGTTCCCTCCATTGTAAATGTTTTACTGGTTCCAGTTTGCCCGTAGGGAAATATGCAGACATTAAAACCATCCAATACTGAAGTAGCAATAGGTTTAGTTTGAGAAAAAACAGCCTCTGCATCATTATAAAACATTACACATATCATTGGTATGTCTTAATTCTTACGGCCAGCCAGCCTTGCTTTACTTTTATATTTCACAATCCTGCCAAAAAATTACATAATTATTCTTGTAATAAACAAATTCGGAAATTAGAAACTCAATTAATAAACAAATTCACATTCACTAAGTGTCATTCAATAATGGATCTCACTAAAGTCACACTAGAGATCTTCTCCAAACTTGAA
Organism: Cicer arietinum; assembly: GCF_000331145.2. Classification (NCBI taxonomy): domain Eukaryota; kingdom Viridiplantae; phylum Streptophyta; class Magnoliopsida; order Fabales; family Fabaceae; genus Cicer; species Cicer arietinum. Next base: position 29,232,351 of record NC_021162.2, on the reverse strand, counting down.
CACAAATGGCTTTCTCATTGTAAAGACACCAACAAAACACACATTCTCAGCATTGACGGCGGTGGAAGCACCGCCATTGTAGCCAAGGTTTGGATGCATAACAATAAGCACAATCTTGCCAAAAAATTACATACTAATCTCCCACCAACTACTTCTGCTTAAATTATTATTATTACCTTCTGCTGCTGCAAATATATATATAACTAAAATATATATTAGTATTAGTCATAAGTAAGTAACTAAGTAAGAAATGAGTGTTGTTGTTGACTTTCCAAATCATGATTTCTGTTATAAGTACAGCTACCTTAATTCTCAACCTTCACACAACACGTCATGAGATTTCCTCAACTTACAAACTCATGTCAAAATCAACACACTCCGATTCTTCTTCATCATGCAACGTTGTAATTGGCTTACTAGACACAGGTTGTATAAGATACTATGTTAGTTAATTAGACTAATTAGATGAATTAATTGTTAATTAAACTAATTAGTGCGGTTAGACTAATTAGTATGTGATTAATATTGTTTGTAATATGTTGGTTAAAACTTAGGAAGTATTTAAGTATTGATATAAAAAAAGAAATGTAGATAAAAACATAGATTCACAGTAAGCAATGAATATATTTAGGGATGTGGCCAGTGTAATGGATGGAAAGACACGTGAGCAGCAGGTGACAGAAAATGACACAGCAGGTGCCAATGATAACATGAATAACAACCTTCCTAAAAATGAGGAGTTAAGACGTGGAGAAAGAGTGAGAAGGCCCACATGGAAACTAACAGAATAGGGGTATTATATGGGTGGTTTAGAGAAGGTATTAGGCATTGATTGATGTATGCAAATTCTCT
>NC_021162.2:29195682-29231388 GCF_000331145.2 Cicer arietinum | reverse complement strand
AAAAGCATCCCATCAAAATATTGTTGTTCTTCCTGTTCCAGTTTTTTTTAGTGCTTCATTTCATTGGTGCTTTCATTCTAATCATGGCAGACAATACTCGGATGGAAGAAATTTTTGCAGAATTGAAGAAAAACGCAGAAGCCATCAATTTGGTATCTGAAGATTTGCACGGCCAGATCGAGCGTTTGGAAGGTTCCAGCTGCGCTTAAATCGAACGAATGGAAGCGATTCAGGTGTCTAATGAATCTCAATTCTCACAATTAAATTCTGTGATGGCTCAAATTCTGCAACGGCTACAATCGATTCCCGGGTCTTCCCATGGTTCAGCGAACTCATACAAAGAACCTCCTAAAAATTCATTTCAGGTACGCTCTGTGAAGCTTGATTTCCCTCGTTTTGATGGGAAAAATGTGATGGACTGGATTTTTAAGGCTGAACAATTCTTTGATTACTACTCCACACCTGATGCTGATCGATTAATTATTGCTTCTGTGAACTTAGACCATGAGGTGGTACCGTGGTACCAAATGATGCAAAAAACAGATCCCATGCTATCATGGCCAGCTCTCACTCGAGCTGTAGAGCTTGATTTTGGATCATCTGCATATGAGTGTCCTAGAGCTACTTTGTTTAAATTAACTCAAGCTGCATCTGTTAATGATTTTTATATGCAATTCACTGCATTAGTGAATAGAGTTGATGGATTAAGCCCTGATGCTATCTTGGACTGCTTCATTAGTGGATTACAAGAGGAGATTCGCAGAGATGTTAAGGCTATGGAACCCAAAATTTTAAGCAAAGCATTTGCTCTAGCCAAACTATATGAAGAAAAGTACTCAACAAATAAACCGAAACCCTTCACAAGCCATGCCAGAAACTATAACCAAAACAATACCACCACCAACAAAAACCCTCAAACTAGCCAAATAACTGACACTACCAAAAACAACTTACCTCCACTCTTCCCTCCCCCTCAATCCAAGCCATTATACCAAAAAAACCAAAATATAAAAAAAATTTCACCAGCAGAAATCCAATTAAGGAGGGAGAAAAATTTATGCTACTTTTGTGATGAAAAGTTTTCTCCATCCCATAAATGCCCTAACAGACAAGTGATGTTATTGCAACTTGAAGATGAAGAGGAAATTCAATCAGACCAAACAGCAGGGGTGTTATTAGAAGAGGCCATTATTAATGAGCACCATCACTTATCCTTGAATGCTATGCGCGGAGCTAATGGGATTGGTACTATTAGATTTACAGGACAAGTGGGCAGCATAAGCGTGAAGATTTTGGTTGATGGAGGAAGTTCAGACAACTTTATTCAACCAAGAGTTGCACAAGTGCTGAAATTCCCAATTGAACCAGCAACAAACCTTAGAGTTTTAGTGGGAAACGGCCAAGTGTTAAATGCTGAAGGCAAGATTCAACAATTACCAGTGCAAATTCAGGGCCAAGAAATTAAAATACCTGTGTATTTGTTGCAAATCTCAGGTGCTGATATCATATTGGGTTCCACATGGTTAGCAACACTTGGACCTCATGTGGCTGACTATGCAGCATTAACATTAAAGTTCTTTCGACAGGGTAAATTTATTACCTTACAGGGTGAGACAAATATGGAGCCTAGTCCAGCTCAACTACATCAATTCAGAAGATTGCATTACACTGATGCTATTGAAGAGTGCTTTGCAGTCCAATTGATAAATAAAGAATTACCCGAAGATATTCTCAGTGAATTACCATCAGCCATTGACCCTGAAATTGCTATGTTACTGCACACATATGCTGATGTTTTCAAGGTTCCATCAACACTACCACCTCCAAGGGAGCATGACCATGCTATTCCATTGCAGCCTGGGTCTGGACCAGTTAAAGTAAGACCTTATAGATACCCCCACACACAAAAGGAGCAGATCGAAAAAATGGTGCATGAAATGCTTCAACAAGGTATTATTCAGCCCAACAATAGCCCATTTTCTTCACCTATTTTACTTGTTAAAAAGAAAGATGATAGTTGGAGGTTTTGTACTGATTATAGAGCCTTGAATACGATTACTGTGAAGGATAGTTTTTCTATGCCCACAATTGATGAGTTACTAGATGAATTATATGGGGCTCAATTTTTCTCTAAATTGGACTTAAGGTCAGAATATCACCAAATTATGGTCAAGTCAGAAGATAGAGAGCTAAGACAGCTTTCCGGACACCACAGTCATTATAAGTGGCTAGTAATGCCATTTGGTTTAACAAATGCTCCAGCAACATTTCAAAATTTGATGAATAAAAGATATTTCAACATTTGTTTTCTTTGATGATATCCTAGTGTATAGTGCCTCTTGGAATGACCGCCTACAACAATTGGAGTCTGTATTAAGAACTCTACAAAAGCATGAGTTATATGCCAAGTTATCCAAATGCTCCTTTGGAACCACAGAGGTAGATTACTTGGGACACACGGTATCAGGCAAGGGTGTGTCTATGGAAAATACTAAAGTGAAGGCAGTCCTAGAATGGCCTATTCCATCCAATGTTAAACAATTAAGGGGGTTCCTTGGCCTCACAGGGTACTATAGAAGATTCATCAAGGCCTATGCTCACATTGCTGCACAATTAACCGAATTACTAAAAAAGGACAATTTTCATTGGAATACTGAAGTTGAAACAACCTTTGAGAAACTGAAGCAAGCTATGAAAAATGCTCTAGTCTTAGCATTACCAAACTTCAGTCAATCATTTATCTTGGAGACTGATGCATCTGGCATAGGAGTGGGGGCTGTTTTGGGTCAAAATGGTCATCCCATAGCTTATTTTTCAAAGAAACTGGCTCCTAGGATGCAAAAACAATCTGCATATATCAGAGAACTACTAGCCATAACTGAAGCTTTGGCTAAATTCAGACATTATTTGTTGGGCAATAAATTCATCATAAGGACTGATCAAAAAAGTTTGAAGAGCTTGATGGATCAATCCTTACAAACACCGGAACAACAAGCATGGCTCCACAAGTTTCTAGGCTATGATTTCAAGATTGAGTACAAGCCTGGCAAGGATAATCAAGCAGCAGATGCATTGTCCAGAATGTTTGCATTATCATGGTCCGAGCCTCATTCTTTATTTTTGGAGGAACTAAGAAACAAATTAGTTACAAATGACCAATTGAAACAATTAATGCTGGACTGTAGGAATGCAACAGCAGATAAGCACTATACAGTGCGAGAAGGATTGCTATATTGGAAGGATAGATTGGTTATTCCAACAGATGATGCCCTGATTCATAAAATTCTCCAAGAATACCATAGTTCACCAATTGGTGGTCATGCTGGGATCACTAGAACGATGGCAAGGCTGAAAGCTCAATTTTATTGGCCCAACATGCAAGAACAGGTGCACGAGTATGTGCAACAATGTGCAATTTGTCAGCAGGCTAAGAGTAGCAATACATTACCTTCAGGTTTGCTTCACCCCTTACCTATCCCACAACAAGTTTGGGAGGATATAGCAATGGATTTTATCACTGGTTTGCCTATTGTGAATGGTTTATCTGTTATCATGGTGGTTGTGGATAGGCTTACTAAATATGCACATTTCTTAACACTTAAGGCTGATTATAATAGTAAGACTGTAGCTGAAGCTTTCATGAGCAATATAGTGAAGTTACATGGAATACCACGGTCAATTGTGTCTGATAGAGATAAGGTCTTTACTAGTACATTTTGGCAACATTTATTCAAATTACATGGAACAACACTTGCTATGTCATCAGCCTATCATCCACAAACTGATGGACTATCTGAAATTTTGAATAAATGTTTGGAAATGTAGCTGAAGCTTTCATGAGCAATATAGTGAAGTTACATGGAATACCACAGTCAATTGTGTCTGATAGAGATAAGGTCTTTACTAGTACATTTTGGCAACATTTATTCAAATTACACGGAACAACACTTGCTATGTCGTCAGCCTATCATCCACAAACTGATGGACTATCTGAAATTTTGAATAAATGTTTGGAAATGTATCTGAGATGCTTCACCTATGAAAATCCCAAAAGTTGGGTTAAAGCTTTGCCATGGTCTGAGTTTTGGTATAATACAACTTTTCACACTAGTTTGGGCATGACCCCTTTTAAAGCATTGTATGGAAGAGATCCTCCCACAATATCTAGACAACTCGTTACTAGTCAAGACCCTATGGAACTGAGGGAACAATTGGCTAATAGAGATGAACTGCTAGCCAAGTTAAAAATCAATTTATCTAGAGCTCAGCAGACCATGAAAGCTCAAGCTGACAGAAAGAGACATGAAGTTCAAATGCAAGTGGGTGATCAAGTATTGGTGAAATTACAACCTTATAGACAGCATTCTGCTGCTTTACGGAAGAATCAAAAGTTATCTATGAAATATTTTGGTCCTTTCAAAATAATAGCAAAAATTGGAGCTGTTGCATACAAGTTAGAGTTGCCGTCCTCTGCAAGAATCCATCCAGTCTTCCATGTGTCGCAGTTAAAGTTGTTTAAGGGTAATGTGGACGAACCCTATTTACCATTACCTCTGACAGTTACTGAAATGGGACCAGTGATGCAGCCATAGAAAGTCATTGCAACTCGCATCATACTTAAGGGAGCAAGTCGTATACAACAGGTCCTGGTGCAGTGGGAAAATAGAGGACAAGAAGAAGCAACATGGGAGGACATGCAGGCTATCAAGAACAACTATACTAATTTCAACCTTGAGGCCAAGGTTGATGTTAAAGGGGAGGGTAATGTAATGGATGGAAAGACACGTGAGCAGCAGGTGACAGAAAATGACATAGCAGGTGCCAATAATAACATGAATAACAACCTTCCTAAAAATGAGGAGTTAAGACGTGGGGAAAGAGGGAGAAGGCCCACATGGAAACTAACAGAATAGGGGTATTATATGGGTGGTTTAGAGAAGGTATTAGGCATTGATTGATGTATGCAAATTCTCTATCTCTCTCTGATTATTCCTTCGACTCTGAACCTTCTGCCTTCTTCTCCATTTTCAGTTCTAGACCTTAGCTTTTCACCTTGAAAACTAAGAGTCAGAGAGAATAATAACTAAAAGCATCCCATCAAAATATTTTTGTTCTTCATGTTCCAGGTTTTTTTATTGCTTCATTTCAGCCAGAAACAAATATATTTAGGGATGTGGCCAGAAACAACAAGTTTTTCAGACAAGGGAATGGATCCTATACCAGCCGGTTGGAAAGGCACTTGCATGAATTCAAAAGACTTCAACTCATCCCATTGTAACACGTAAATAACTTTTCAGCCCCAAAAGCATTTAGTAAAAAACATAGATTAATTTAATGTTATACGAATGTGCATCTCCAAATATTGGTTGGTTGGTTGATTATAAGTACAGCTACCTTAATTCTCACATCATTTTTCAACCATGTCTGTTATTATTTATTTGAAAATGTTTTTCCTGTCTAAAATTTATGAGAAGGGTTTTACACAAAATATTAGGTGTTACAGCTTAGATCACCATATATATATATTAAACTGTTTTGCACAAAATATTTCCTCCATCCATTTAAACAATTTGCACGAATACATTATAATAGTAGATATATTTTACAGTTTCAAACATAAGAGTATGGACATATTAAGCAACAACCAACACAAATCACAAACTCAAATTGACAAATGTGTTTAAAAAATTATATCATTAGACTTATTATTAACAGAGACAATATTACAAACACATAGCATGCAGTTTTAAAGGATGATTGAAAATTGGGGTAACTACTACTACTCAAATTTCTCCATCACTTTCATAATTTTTTAGGTACCATCACTTATGTAGAAATTTCTCCTTCAAATTGCTCCATCAATTAAAGATTAATAATAAGAATAATTAACAATGAAATAATTTTAGATTGTTGAGTAACAAACAAGAATTATTAGAAAATTACCGGAGAAAGCAACAAACATTTGCACGATTCACGATTCACGTTTTCACTGAATGATGAAGGTTAAATGTGGAAGGATGAAAACATTTGCATGGGTTTGATGAAGAACGAAGGTTGAAGGATGAAAAATGGGTTTGGATTTGCGAGTGACTAATTTGTGGGTTTGTGAAGGATGAAGAACGAAGGATGAAGATGAAAAATGAGAGGGTTCGCGCGTGATTTCTTATTCTTTGGTTAACTTAGGAATTTTATTTTTTTTGTAAAAGGCTTGTTAGATCGGTTTAACAAAACAGATCTAACAAAATTTATAATAATAACAAATTTTCCACTGCCTTATGTAAGACCCTTAATTTTAAATCCTAAATTATACAATTTTAGGGTATTTGGTGTTGAACTTCTTAAGCTTTTAGCCTAGTTTTTGGTAATTAGTGGGTTAAATGCCAAAAATATATTTTTGGAATTTAAATAAAAATTATTTGTCGAAGAATAATTTATGTACACTTGTCACTGAAAATTTTATCTGTCAATTGAGTTGCGACGATAGTAGATATTTTTATCAAAATGGTTTGAGAAGTGATGATTTCATAAATATTTAGATACTTAGGTATTTATTGGTTTAGGTTTAATTATTATATATATATTCTATATATTATATATTATTATTAGTAATATATATATATATGTATTAGAAAGGAATGAAAGGAACAGAGAAAGAAAACAAAAACGTTTCCTTCGTTCCCTACCTTGCGACACTTCTTCTTCCTCCTTCTCCCATTTTCATTTTTCGTTTCTTCCTTTTGTTCAAGAATAGAAACCCAAGGCTTAGTGGGTAAGAAAGCAAAGATTTCGCAGCTTCATACTTCCTCGTTGTTTCGAAAACGAAGAAAAACGGTGTTAGGGATTTCAAAACCGTCAAACACAAACCTCTCCGTTTCATCTAGATCTAAGCTTGGTTTCGCAGAGAGATAGAAGGGAAAGTTGCTCATCACTCCGCTACGGTGCTAGAGAGTCAACTTTGGAAGCGATGACACGGACAATGTTTTTATCGGAATTACTCGCGTTACCGTAATCGCTCATTGAAGCTAACGTTAAGGTAAGAACTCCTTCCAAACTTCTAGTTTGCATTTAGGGACTTATCTGTGGTTGTGTGGAAAAGAATTTTGTTAGGGTTTAAGTGTTGATTTGGGGAAAATGAATTTAAGGCTTTATGTGTAAAATCTTAAAGTTAGGTTTTGGTGATATTGATGAATGTTTCGCGGAAAATGAATTTACCCCATTGGTGTATGAATTTGAGTAAATGAAGTTTGACGTGTTCATAATTCATGCTTATGAAATTTGATATGTGTATCGTTGGATTTTGTGGAGAAATGAATTGATATGTTTTAGTGTGAATCGTGGATTGAATTTGATAATATGTTTGAGTTTGTTTTGTGTGGAATTTGAAAACCATTAGAGTTAAACGAGTCATAAGAATGGGGAATCTCTTAATGTCTTGTTTACTTAATGTTTGTTTTGAAAATTGTTTAAGTGAAATGAGTATTAAGAATGGGGAATCTCTTAATGTCTTGTTTACTTAATGTTTGTTTTGAAAATCGTTTAAGTGAAATGAGTATTAAGAATGGGGAATCTCTTAATGTCTTGTTTACTTAATGTTTGTTTTGAAAATCGTTTAAGTGAAATGAGTATTAAGAATGGGGAATCTCTTAATGTCTTGTTTACTTAATGTGTGTTTGTGAAAACCATTAGGGTTAAACGAGTATTAAGAATGGGGAATCTCTTAATGTCTACGTTAACTTAATGTGGTCGTCAGTATAATGCTCATGCATTTTCATTCTTTTTGTAAATCGTGCAGACCCGTGATAGGTTGCACCTTGATAAATAGTACTTTGGCCTGTGATAGGCGGTACATTTATGATTTACGTTTTTGTAAACTGTGCAGACCTGTGATAGGTGGCACCTCGATAAACGGTACGGACCCGTGATAGGCAGTACGTTTATGGTTTTCGCTTTTTTGTAAATTGTGCAGACCCGTGATAGGTGGCACCTCGGTAAATAGTACTTTGGCCTGTGATAGGCGGTACATTTACAATTTACGTTCTTTTTAGTAGACCGTGCAGAATCGTGATAGGTGGCACCCCGGTAAACGGTACGGGCCCGTGATAGGCAGTACTTTTATGGTTTACGCTTTTTAATAAATCGTGCAGACCCGTGATAGGTGGCACCTCGGTAATTGGTACTTTGGCCTGCGATAGGCGGTACAATTATGATTTACGGCCCCTCGAGGAGGGTTTTGGTTTGGAATTCCGAGTGCATGCATTTTGGCATATACGCATTGCATTAGGGTGCTTGACACACGAGTCGTGTTTGATTCAAGTGTATGATTGAGTGTTTGAACTTGAGATGTCATTGTGATTGTGATGATTGTACCAAGTGTCTATGTTTTGGAATAAATTGTGTGTAAGTGAAATTGATTGTAAAAGTGTTTCAAAACTCCAGTTGTCGTGGTGATTGTGTGGTAATTGCTAAGTGTTATGTTTTGGTGTTGTGTGTGAATGTGATTGAGTTAGTTTATGTAGTTTTAAGAAAACATGCAGGGAAATCTATTCTTTTAAAAGCTATTCCTCAAAAATCGATTGCCAATCGATTGGCTTCATTACAGGAGCTCTGCCATTTTGACAAAATCGATTTGGCAATCGATTGGATTCATTACAGGAGCTCAGCCATTTTGACAAAATCGATTTGGCAATCGATTGGATGCATTACAGGAGCTCAGCCATTTTGACAAAATCGATTTGGCAATCGATTGGCTGCATTACAGGAGCTTAACCATTTTGACAAAATCGATTTGGAAATCGATTGGCTTTAACACAGGGGCTCAACTATTCATTCAATCGATTCCCCAATCATCCAAATCGATTTCCCAATCGATTGGCTCAGTGGAAATTCTTATTTTGAGTTAGATGATCGATTGTTCAATTGGTTCATCAATGGATTGGCCAGTTGTTTATTACTTGATTGGTTTAAGACTTATTTTGACTTCATTTTCATTTGGCAAGCATTATATGAACTTTTAGCATATGGAAAATCCTTTTAAGGTGCATGCTTAGTGGAAAGGTTATTTTGTGCATTCAAAAACTTAAATGTTATGTGTTAACTGTTAATTTCGGTTGGTGACCCTTTACAACTATTGTGGAAATCTGGGCTTTGCCCTCAGATGAGAGTCAGGACAATCCTATCGGTTCGTACCCTGTGGATGGGAATGTAGACGGGAACGCCTTACTGGAGCTATGTTAGGAGGATCTTACGGGACGCGTGGAGATCACTCAAGGCGTATAGTTTTTTTTGGTAGAATGATCAGATTAGGTTGACATATAGGGACTAGACGTCTTTCTTTTTGGGTTGTGTTTATTTTAATTTGGAAGACTGTACCTATATTAATATTGTTTGTTTGACAATTTTATTATGAAGGGGCCCATGTATCACTGGCGGTTGTGTAAATACTTTGGACTCATATTTCAAAAACTATTCCGCTGCTTGTGAATTTTGTTGACTTATTTGTCGTTGTGTTACACTCGCGCTGTTAAAAATCGGGGTGTTACATTTTTTTTCTTGTGTAATCTTTCTTTTTTAATGTATATGTTAGAATAGTTCAATTAGAACAGATCTAACAAAATTTACTATAATAATAAATTTACCATAGTTTTTTTTGTGTGTAGTTTTTATTTTTATTTTTAATATGTATGTTAGATTACTTCAATTAGAACAGATCTAATAAAATTTACTATAATAACAAATTTACCATTATTTTTTGTGTGTCTAGTTTTATTTTTTTAATGTGTCTGTTAGAACAGTTCAATTAGAACAGATCTAACAAAGTTTACCATAATAACAAATTTGCCATTGTCTTGCTTATTACATTGGATATATAACAACCGATCTAATATCGACGATGTAACAAGGTTAAAATGCACTAGTGTAATTATGTATTTCAGCTCCTTTTGCCCTGCCCAAGATTATAAGGATAACTAATTAGGGCACATGCATTTCAATTATGTTCTTATTATCAATAAATACATTTTTGAATTCTCCAACCGTTTTTTTCTGTTCTTCTTTTCTTTTTCTTGAAATGACAATCTTTATTCATATTTTTTTTCTTCTTTTTCTTCTTAATTTAAACAATGCAGAATCGAAAATGAATCTGTTGAAAATAGCAGCGTTAGAACCCATTCTTATAATTTTGAATACTCAACTAATCACGCTGATGAGGATTGTGAAGACAATTGTGAATTTCTCCCCTAAAGAAATTTATACTTCATGAACTCATGCATCATCATTCATACTTATACTCACATTAATTCATCCATCTTCGTTCATACTTTACCTATACTCAACAACCTTGCATAATGCATAACAAGCATGAATCATTTATATATTATTTTTGTACTAAATTTATATTCAACAACAACCTTGTGTTACATTGCTCATTATTATGTGTTTATATTCCCTACCTTTATTTATCTTCTAAACTAGACCTATAGGTTCCTCGCAGTCTGCACTTTTGTTCCTGTCAACCTATGCCTCAGTAACCAATCCAAGGACGATCATATACATTTTGTATGCATCGATAACCAATCCGAAGACGGTCATGTACATTCTTGTTAATCTACGCATCGATAGTCCATCCGAAAATGATTATTTACATTTTTGTCAATCTATGCATCGATAACCAATCCAAAGACGATCATTTACATTCTTGTCGACATACACATTGGTAACCAATTCGAAAATGTAGGTAATCAATCCGAAGGCAGTCATTTATATTTTTGTCAATCTATGCACCAGTAACAAATCTGGAGATGATTACTTCTTCTTTTCCAAACAAGTTTACTTTCACAATTTATTTAGACAAAATTTAGATCCTTATATTTAATTATCTTTTACAACTATAATATTCATATTCTCTAGTAAATATAATTAATTAGGGGCAACTACCTCAATTTTGCCCACCAATTAAAAAATATAAAAAAAAAAGTAATAATATGTTTAGTAAACATTTTGCATTTATTATTATAAAGTAAAAAAATTGTTATTTTAAATCTGGTCCAATTGAGTCTATTTAATTTCCATTATATTACATTTAACATCACAAATAAAATAAGTAACTAAAAATTTATTTATTTTTCTATTTTCATGCTTCCCCAGGTTTCCACTTTTCCTCATTGTCCTTTTCCTTGTTTTCCTCTTTCTTTTTCCACATTTCACGTCTCTTGCTTCTCCTTTTTCTTTTCTCTTTCACCTTTTCTTAGTTCACGTTTTCTACTTTCTACTACTTTCTACTACGTTTTCTTTTCTCTCTCTCTCTCTCTCTCTATATATATATATATATATATATTTAGTCTAATAAGGGTATTATTTTCACCATTTAACCACAGTATGTTTACAAAGAAAAAATCATGTTTTTTTCCTTATTTTATTTATTTATTTATTTTTCTATTTTCATGCTTCCCCATGTTTCCTCTTTTCCTTATTGTCTTTTACCTCGTTTTCCTCTTTCTTTTTTCACATTTCACGTCTCCTGCTTCTCCTTTTTCTTTTCTCTTTCACATTTTCTTATTTAATGTTTTCTACTTTCTGCTGTGTAGAAGCACTCCCTCCCCTTATTTCTATATTTTTTTTAATCTAATAAGGGTGTTATTTTCACCATTTAACCGTAGTATATATATAAATAAAAAATAATGTTCTTTTCCTCATTTTATTTATTTATTTATTTTTCTATTTTCATGTTTCCCCAGATTTCCTCTTTTCCTCATTGTCCCTTTCCTCGTTTTCCTCTTTCTTTTTTTCCCATTTCACGTTTCCTGCTTCTCCTTTTTCTTTTCTCTTTCACCTTTTCTTATTTCACGTTTTCTACTTTCTGCTGTGCAGTAGCACTCCCTCCTCTTATTTCTATTTTTTTTAAATCTAATATGGGTATTATTTTCACTATTGAACCACGATATGTATACAAATAAAAAATCATGTTCATGAGGTGTTTAGGTTTATTTATTTATTTACTTTTCCTTCTTCAATATTCAATATTATTAACTGTAAACTCAAAATAGATGAATAAAAAAAACGTAAATATCATAGAAAAAAATTTAACAATAAATTAGAAGAAAAACAAACAAGCAAACTCTAAAGAGAACTTTTTTCTTTTCTTTCCTCGTTTCCCACTTGCATACCAGCCTCCCCCTCCCTCTTTCTTTCTTTTTCTATTTTGTTTTCTCTCTTCTTCTAAAATTAGGTTTACTATATATATATATATATATATATATATATTTTACAAAAAGGGAGTTTGGGCTCGAAGCCCAACTTCTTTTATGTAGTCTATTTTTTCTTTTTCTTTTTTGATAGATTCATTTTTTTTATTGATAGTATTATTCTTTAACAAAATTTATTTTCTAAGTTAAATTTCATTTTACTTTCTTCAAATTGGATGTTTAGTTTTTTTTTTCTTTCTAAATTTCTCCTAAAAAAACAAAATAAAATTAACAATAAATATTGAAATTGATTGAGATGAGACAACTTTTTAATCTTAAATATTTATAACATCTGAGTTGTGACAACTTGATGATGTTAAACTCTAAATTACTTATCTTATAATAAAATTGGATTGATGAAGATTTGACATCTTGGCTATCCTAATTTAAAATGCATAAGTTGTGACAACTCTGTGATCTTAATCATTTTCAACTAATTTCAAACAAGCAACCAAACATACTCATTATGATAAATTTTTAATGCCCGGTTTCTTTTTCCTTTATCAAATTAACAACATCTTCTAATTAAATCTAAATTTCCCTCACAAAATGTATTTTCTTTAAAAGCAATCAACGCATCAGTACTTTCTATCCAATAACTACGTAGCTTTGATCCCTATTTTAAATTTAATTTTGGTGGTGACTCCATTTAATTCGAGAAACGCTTGAAATTTTAAGCCACGACAACAATTACATATTTAAAACAAATTAATTCAGAATATTTATCGACACATCTTTTAAAATAATTGTAACACCAAATTAATTCTTTAAAATTCTTTTAATTAATAAAATAGTTTATTATTAAAATTTTGGGTGTTACTATAATCGTTCAGGAAACCAGAACACAGAGGTTGTTAGGAAGACATTTGGGATTAATTTAAGGTGTCCATTTTTTTCAATTTGGAGAACAGGGGCATTAATTTAAGGGTTTTTCCTATTACAGCTACAAGAAGTCATGATATTATCCAAAAGACTATAGGGCACTGAAAATGGAGTCAACATTTATTGCGTCCAAGGCCACTCGTCCTACTACTAAGGGGTTGTGTTTATTGTATAACTTTTTATGATAAAATACAATCTAACAACTCGATCCAAAGGGATTGTGAGATTGTAGGTAACACCCTAACTACACTTTTTAATTCAAGAGAAACCCATTACTTCAATATTTTGGATTGTGCGAATGATTTGAAGTTATTTGCGTCTCTCCTTCCTTTTCATTGAATTGTTTCTACGCTTGCTAAGAATTTGATTGTAAATATTGCATGTTTGCATTGCCAAATAACAGTTAAGAATATGGACTTCTTGGATACATTAATTTGTTTACCCCTACAATTCACCGAGAATCATTCTGAAAATGAATTGGATGTCGTATCATTACCTGTTATTGGATTGTGCTTGTAAGTTAGTACTTTTCCCCATGCCAGATGTTGCTAAGTAATTGTCTAATAAAAAGCTCAGAGGTTCATTGAAAGAATGAGCTAAGAAGTTTTGTCTTTGGCCATCATAGATGTAAAGATATATGTTAGTATAAAAGATGTTATGCTTGTTAAAGAGTACGCAGGTGTGTTTCCAACATAAATTTTAGATTTACCAACAGTGCAACCTAACTGCATTTTCTGAATTGACAAATACATCATTGAAATTGTAAAATATCAATCAAAATAGTCCTTATGTAAACTACTGTCATAAGATGTTTTGATGTGTGATAGCGTTTCAGCAAGTGTACTGAATCGTTGCAAGTAATAATAAAAAGGTAGTACCGAGTGTCGAACACAAGGATTGCATTTTACTATTGAGTTGTATTTAATAACTAAAATTGAGCAAAAAGTTTTCGAATTGATTGAAATAGTATTTAAAGTTAACAAGAGTAATTGAGTTGAACTTTTATAATAAGAAAAATGTTAGGGATGAGTTTCACTTTGAATCCAACCTTGATTTCTTATTTGATCCTTGTTACGAAATTCCTTTATTGGATTATTACTGATCTCTCTTTATTATTCTTGCCCTAATGTCTTAGTGACATAATCTTTAATTCCAAAGTAACCCCTAATTCTTTAGTGGATTTAAGATTAGAATTAAGCATTACAATAGAGGAATTCGCTTATTAAACTATTGCCCTTGCAACTGTTTTAATTGGTTTCATGACCTGTATCTATCCCTATACTACAATATCATGAATTTCTCATCTCAAGCATTCGTAAAGTCCACTACCATTTCAAAATGCGAACTGCAAAACATTTAAAAATTGATCAAGAAATAAAAAGCATTAAGCACATAGATGAGAAAAATAATTCAATAAACTCATTCATATAACTAGAAATCAAATCAGAAAAATAAGGGTTTCATCTTGTTTAACACATCCCTACCAAATAGGTTTAATTACTCATGAAAAAGATAAAAGATAAAGATTAGAGAAGAATTACAAGAAAGATTCATGAATTAAAAGAAAATTTTAAACTGCTCAAATGGTGTTAGAAACAACCGTCTCCGAGTTGCTCTGCTAGGACACAAGTCTCCAAACATCCCAATAGCCAAGAGATCCCTAAAAATTGAGAAAAACATGTTTTAATGTGTTCTTCTGCGTGTCACACGCCCCTGACACGCTTCAGGCGCACCTGGACAGAATCAGGATGTGAAAATATTGTGGAAATGCGCCTCAGGCGTGCTTTAAGCGCACAACATCTTATGTCTTGAGTTTAATGCATGTTTCTCCTCTTTTGGGTCCGAATTTCGTTCCAGTGTCTTCATTAGCATTGTAGATATGGATCTTAGCTTTCCGTTGCACTTGGTTTGACTTTAATTGGACATCTAAAACTTCAGATATGGCTGAAATACTCCACATAGGTCATGTTGATTTCTCAACAAAATTCAGCACTGCACTAAAACAAAAAAACAATGCAAAGTTACGAAAAATATCTACTTAATCAAGGAAATAAGAACATAAGCATTTCATTTAATCCAATAACTAAAATCAACAAAATATATCGAATAACTCCTTAGACTACTAATGATTAGAGATAAATAAGACTAAAAACAATGAAAAATATGCATATGATAAAGAGTCATCACAACCCCAAACTTAATATGTTGGTTGTCCCCAAGCAACCATTAATTTCAGATTTGGTACAGTTAAAAGCAAACTTAAACTCAATTTCTCAAATCAAATCAAACTCAATTTTCAAAGTTCTAGCTACT
The DNA here is from genome assembly GCF_000331145.2 of Cicer arietinum. Taxonomy (NCBI): domain Eukaryota; kingdom Viridiplantae; phylum Streptophyta; class Magnoliopsida; order Fabales; family Fabaceae; genus Cicer; species Cicer arietinum. The sequence goes on along the minus strand of NC_021162.2, from coordinate 29,215,954 downwards.
ACAAAATATTCATCATGCTCCATGGTTGCTTTTAAAAAAAAAACAACACCATTTTTACGCTTAGCATTCATTTCTCAAGTTCAACTCTCTCTTCACACAATCTCACTAAAATTTCTCTCAAGTATTTAGCAAGGTTATGAATTTATCACTCTAATCCTAGAGCATACATCACGATACCATAGGCTTGAAAAAATTCTAGTTAGCACTCACAATTGCAACAAACACACATACACTTTTGGAGGACTTTCCGGTTGTAATGGGGGTTTAGGTAAGGGTATGACATTTTGAGATAGTAGTCTTTACTACTTGGAGTTAGGTACACATTTTCAAATTATTCTTTCAATTAGTTTTTTCTTCACATTTTCATAGTGTAGATTCTCAAACATTGACAAAAGAACCAATAAAATGTTATTTATTAAAGTACACAAACTAATTTTTTTTTCTTTTTGTTTTGATTTTTGATTTATTTATTTTTGAGAACCACGACCCCAAACTTAAAAGGTTGCTATCCCATGAGCAACCCCAAACTTAGAACTTTACCAAGATGAGATAAAAAATTTCCTACATAACTCTAGCTAAGGTGATGTAATTAAAGTTTGATATTTGATTTGTAGTGTGGCTAGTAACTGAAAGAAAAGGCCAAGGCTCAAAGAGGCTCGCAAATGATAAAATTTTCATAGGGAAGTTAGAAAGGCTCAAACGAGCAAACAAAAATTGTCTCAATGTATGCATAAATTACAAATGATGCAAGTCATAATTAGTGCAAGTTCTGAAGGGATAACACATGTCTGGATAATCACATAACAAAGAATTATCTAAATGACGCCAAACATGTCACTGCAAATTTTTTTTTAAGAATGTCAAGACTTCCATATATAAAGAGTAATCAACAATGTATGCATTAGTGAACTTGTCGAATTGAGCAACGATATGAGCAAAGAAATAGAATTTCAATTTCGAAATCCGAAACAAATAGCTTAAGACCAACTTCAAGATGTTAAAAATTCTTCGTCATAGTGCATATTTACACAGAATTAAATAGAAACAAATTCAAATAAAAAAAAAAAGATTGCAAAAATTAAAGTTACCTTTACCTATGGGTTGCCTCCCAAGAAGCCTTCTTTAAAGTCATTAGTTTGACGCCTCAACCATTTTCAAGGTGTATTATATGACACAAAGAACACATCATCTTTTTAACCAAAGAATACATATTTCAAGTGAGGTGTCAATTGCTTGTGATCAACAAGTAGCATCTCTTTCTTTTTCTCTACATACTCGTGTTCATTCCCTTTCAACTCCTTCTATCTAGTATGGTAGCCGGGGGAGTGAGATGGTGATGCTTATAACATGGATAAAAAATCTTTCACTCTTGGTTCTTCACTATCTCTAACAACATCTTTAGATAGGCATAATACTCTTTCTAACGACACAATGGGTCCTTGATGTTCAACTTCTTCATCGACTATCGAATTGAAAATCTCAATTCGGTTGCACCATTCTCTTTCGTTTGAATGCTCTATGGCTTTTAGAATATTGAATGTGATTGTTTCCTCATTTACCTTAAAGGTTAAGGTGCTATCTGCCACATCAATCATAGCTCTCCTTGTTGCTAATAATGGTTTCCCTAAGATCAAGGGGATATCAATGTCTTCCTCCATGTCTAGTGCCACAAAATCCACTAGAAAAATTAACTTATCTACTTTGACCAAGACATCTTCCACCACCCCATATGGGTGTTTCATTGAACGATCCGCAAGTTGTAACATCAGTTATGTGTCATTGACTCTTCCAATGTCTAACCTTCTGTATATGGAAAGCGGCATAAGACTCACACTAGCCCCAAGAAGTTTCCAAAAGTTCTATCCCTAACAAGGCAAGTAATAAAGAAGTTTCCAAGATCCTTAAGCTTAAGTGGCAGCTTCCTCTGTAGAATAGCACTACACTTGTAAGACCAATAATTTTAAAGTATACTTTATGTATTTTAGTGTATTTTTGGTATTGAACTCGGAGGCTTTTTAGCCAAAGTTATTAATATGTTGGAGTTTATATGACTAAAAAGATATTTTGATGGCCGATTAAAATTACTCGTCGATAAATAAATTAAATTAACTGCGGTGAATCTTTTATGAAGAATTTAATGCGTTATGGGTGAAATGGTAATTTAACAAATATCTAGATATTTTGAGATATTTGTTAAAAGTAATTAATATATATATAGAAAAAAAAAGGAAAGGAAGGAAAAAGGAAAGAAATAGAAAGGAAGGAAAAAGGAAGAAAGGAAAACCAAAAGAAAACTGAAAAGCATTTTCCTCTCTCCCTGTCTCGCGCGCTCATCTCGCTCCTTCCTCCATTGTTATTCATGTTTTTGCTTTCTTTGCTTCCTTTAAGTTCGAGAATTGAAACCCAAGGCTAGTGGGTGAGAAAGATCAAGTTCCAAACTCCTTCCTCCTTCTCGGATTCGAAAACAGAGTTAGGGATTTCAAAACCGTCAAACACAAACATCCCCGTTTCATCTAGATCTAAGCTTCGTTCCACAAAGAGATAGAAGGGAAAGTTGCTCACTACCACGCTACGGTGCTACGGAACCAACTTTGGAGGCGACGTTGCGAGCGGAGATTTTACCAGATTTACTCGTGGTACCGTAATCGAACGTGAAAGCTAACGTGAAGGTAAGGGCTCCTTCCAAACTTCTAGTTTGCATTTAGTGACTTATCTGTGGTTGTGAGGAAAGGAAATTGTAAGGGTTGAAGTGTTGATTTGGGGGAAAATGAATCTAAGGCTTTATGGGTAAAATCTTAGAGTTAGGTTTTGGTTATATTGATGAATGTTTCGTGGAAAAAGAATTTAAACTCATTTATGTATGATTTTGAGTAAATGAAACTTGTTGTGTTTGAGTGGTGGATTGTGTTGATTTGTGTTCGTCGTATTTGACGTATTCTTAATCAATACTGATGAAATTTGATATGTGTATGGTTGGATTTTGTGGAGAAATGAATTGATGTGTTTTGGTGTGGATCGTGGATTGAATTTGATAATATGTTTGAGTTTGTTTTGTGTGGAATTGGAAAACAATTAGAGTTAAACGAGTACGGTACGGGCCCGTGATAGGGGGCACTTCGATAAACGGTACGGGCCCGTGATAGGCAGTACGTTTATGGTTTTCGCTTTTTTGTAAATTGTGCAGACCCGTGATAGGTGGCACCTTGGTAAATAGTACTTTGGCCTGTGATAGGCGGTACATTTACAATTTACGTTCTTCTTAGTAAACCGTGCAGACCCATGATAGGTGGTACCTCGGTAAACGATACGGGCCCGTGATAGGCAGTACGTTTATGGTTTACGCTTTTTAGTAAATCGTGCAGACCCGTGATAGGTGGCGCCTCGGTAATTGGTACTTTGGCCTGCGATAGGAGGTACACTTATGATATACGGCCCTTCGAGGAGGGTTTTGGTTTGGAATTCCGAGTCCATGCATTTTGGCATTTACACATTGCATTAGGATGCTTGGCACATGAGTCGTGTTTGAATCAAGTTATGATTAAGTGTTAGGTATTGATTATGTGTGTAAGTGTGACTGATTGTAAAACTTTTTCGAAACTCAAGTGGCCGTGGTAATTGTGTTGGAATTGCTAAGTGTTATGTATTGATTATCGTGTGTAAGTGTGATGGATTGTAAAACTATTTCGAAACCCAATTTGTCGTGGTGATTGTGTGGGAATTTCTAAGTGTTAAGATTTGGAGTTGTGTATGAATTTGATTGAATTAGTTTATGTATTTTTGGAAGAATAAGCAGGAAATCGATTTCCCAATCGATTTGATGAGTTACAGGGACTTGGCTAATTTGACAAAATCGATTTGCCAATCGATTTTGTAATCTGTTTTTCAAAACCATTTAAGAAATCGATTTGGCAATCGATTGGCTTCAACACAGGGGCTTAGTTATTCATTCAATCGATTTCCCAATCGATTGATTTAAGCCCAGAGTTCAGTTTTCACTGAAACCCTCCTTCCAAATCGATGTCCGAATCATTGGCTCAGTGGAAATTCTTATTTTGAGTTAGATAATCGATTGCTCAATTGGTTCATCAATGGATTGGCCAGTTGTTTATTACCTGATTGATTTAAGACTTATTTTGACTTCATTTTTATTTGGCAAGCATTATATGAACTTTTAGCATATGGAAAATCCTTTTAAGGTGCATGCTTAGTTGAAAGGTTATTTTGTGCATTTAAAAACTTAAATGTTATGTTTTAACTGTTAATTTCGGTTGGTGACCCTTTATAACTATTGTGGAAATCTGGGCTTTGCCCTCAGATGAGAGCCAGGAAGATCCTACCGGTTCGTACCCTACGGATGGGAATGTTGATGGGAATGCTTGACTGGAGCTATGTTAGGAGGATCTCACGGGGAGCGTGGAGATCACTCAGGGTGTATAGCTATAGTTTTTTTTTGTAGAATGATCAGATTAGGATGACATGGAGGGAACATATGTCCTTCTTTTGGATTACGTTATTTTGAACTGGAAAACTGTACCTTTACTAATATTGTCAGTATGACATCTTATTTGAATGGGTTCCATGTATCATTTGTTGTTGTGTAAATACTTTGGATTCATATTTTGAGGAACTTTTCCGCTGCTTGTAAATTATAATGACTCAATTATTTATCCAAAGGTATTTCCTTATTTGTTTTCCTCTGTTTTATTTTAATCTCTTTTGAAAAAAAAATACACCATCGCTTTGAAAATCGGGGTGTTACAACACTCTTCGATAAGCATCACTATTTCATTGCTATTTTTCTTTTGTTTAATAGTTTCCTTCATGAACTTGGCGTAAGCCGACATTAGCTCTAGTGATTCTGCAAAAGTAATGTTAATTTGGAATTTTTTAAAAACATCAAGAAATTTACTGAATTGTTTTTTAGTTTCTTTCTTTTTTAATCTTTGAGGAAATAGAATTCAAATATTGGGCTTTGGTAGTGTCTCGTTTGGTTGCACCACAGGTTCTTCCTCCTCAACTGATGTTCGGGTGACCATTTCCTCTGAGTGGGTTGGAGCTGAAGCACTCTCACCCTTTTTGGCTTTAGGTGGTACTAGTTCACTTACCTTGCCACTCCTTGTTGTCACAACATTGTCATTATTTCGTGGATTCGGAACTATGTCACTTGGAAAATTTCCAAGCGCTCTTTGTGCTAGTTATTGATCATGTTGAATTAGTTAGATCTCAAGATTCTTTATTGATGTTGAGTGATTTTTCTTGATGGCTCTTGACTCTTCAATTAAATAACTTGTGCTTGTTACTAACTTCTCAATAGCACTCTCCCAATCAGCTTTTCGAGGTGGAGCTTGATTTGCTTGAGCTCCTTGTTGACCTTGAGATCCATCTTGTTGATCTAAGAAAAAATTGGATGATTTCTCCAACCTTGATTTTACATACTAGAGTAGGGATTGTTCTGCTTTCTGTTCTTATCCACAAAATGCACCTGTTTTGGTTCTTCTGTATCATCTTCATCGAGTACTTCATAAGCTCCATTTTTATGTGCTCCCCCACAAAATTGACAACAAATATCTTTCAATAATTTGGCAAGAGCCACTTGGGATTATATATTTAGAGCTTCCATCCCCAACAAATATCTTCTATTCGTTTTGAGAGAAACTTTCCTTGAGCCAAGTCAACATCCATAACATTCAATTCCAGTATACCACTTTTTGACCCACCACCTGTATCATACAAAAACATTTGTTCATTTGATGTCATGATCTTGATAATTTTGTGTGCTTCTGATGCGGTCTTATAATTCAAAGAACCGTCTGTTATAGCATCCAACATAATTCTAGTGTTAGGCCTCAAACCATTACAAAATATTTGCATCTGAGCAGTGTCCTCATACACATGATTGAGGCATCCTACTAGTAAACTCTTGAAACTCCTATAAGTGTAACCCATAGATTCTACTTCTTTAAGTATGTAACTGGAAATCTCTTTCCTTTTTCTAACGAACATAGCTATGGGGAAGTATTATTCCAAGAACTTATCTTCAAGGTCATCCCATGTGATGCACCCGGAGGGTAAAGAATTAAACCACTCCTTAGCATCATCTTTCAATGACAATGGAAATAGTCTCAACCTCTTGCCTTTTTCATAACAACCATCCACCTTCATTGTTTCACATAGTTCAAAGAAGTTTGTGAGATGTCTATTGGTATATTCGTTATGTTTACCGGAAAAATGAATCTCCTTGAACTCTCGGAGTAGGACTTATTTTGAACTTGTTGATTGTAACAAGTTAGCGAGCACAGTTTCTATCTCAATTCCCACACTCACCGAGGGTACCTTTAGGTGGTGGTGGATCAGCCTTCTCCGCAAATATGAAGAAATCCCCCAAATCCTCTTCTTCCACTACTAATTGTCTTTCTCTCTGTCTCCTTTCTCGAACCGCCTTTTGATTTGCTTTCGCAATTTTTTCGATTTTTAGATCAAAGAGAAGTTCAGCTGAGGACTGGTCTCACATACAAGGATAGACAGATTGTGAGTAATGAACTTGCATACAAGGTTAGATATATTGTGAGTAATGAAAAGTTTTAAAATAAAGAAAAATAAATAATTAAAATATAAACAAAAATGTTTTTGCCGAGCAAAAAATTCCAATTAAGTAAATAAATTATAACTCATATTGACATGGCAATCCCCAACAACAACACCAAAAATTTGATAGTGTTTCAGCAAGTGTACTGAATCATTGCAAGTAATAATAAAACGATAGTACCAAGTGTCAAACTCAAGGATTGCATTTCACTATCGAGTTGTATTTAATTATTAAAATTGAACACAAAGTTTACGAATTAATTGAAATAATATTTAAAATTAACAAGATTAATAGAATTGAACTTAATCCCTTTATTGAATTATTATCGAATTCTCTTTATTATTCTTGCCCTAATGTCTTAGAGACAATCCTTTAATTCCAAAGTAACCCCTAATTTCCTAGTGGATTTAATATTAGAATTAAGCATTACATTATAGGAATAATCTTATTAAATTGTTGCCTTTGCAACTAATTTAATTGGTTTCATGACCTGCATCTATCCCTAGACTACAATATAATGAACTTCTCATCTCAAGCATTCGTAAAGTTCACTTCCATTTCAAAATACGAATCGTAAATTTTTTTATAGTTAATCAAGCAATAAAAAGCATTAATCGCATATATAAGAAAAGTAATTCAATAAACTCATCCATATAACTAGAAATAAAATCAGAAAAATAAGGATTTCATCTTGTTTCACTCATCCCTAACAAATAGTGTTTAGTTATTCATGACAGAGATAAAAAAGATAGAGATTAGAGAAGAATTACAAAAATGATTCATGAATGATTCTTGATAAAACTGCTCCAATGGTGTTAGAAACAACCGTATGTAAGTTGCTCTTCTAGGGCACAAGTCTCCAAACTTTCCAATAGCCAAAAAGATTCCTAAAAGTGATTAAAACATTTTTTAATGTGTTCTGCTGTGTGTCGTGCGTCCCAGGCACGCTTCAAGCGCACCTGGACAGAACCAAGATGTGAAAATATTGTGGAAATGTGCCTTAGGCGCGCTTAAAGTGCCCAACATCTTCTATCTAACGTTTAGTGCATGTTTTTCCTCTTTTGAGTCAAAATTTGGTTCTGGTGTCTTAAAGGGGTAGCTATGGATCTTATATTTCATTTGCACTATGTTGGACTCCAATTGGAAATCTACAACTCCTGATATGGCTGAAATACTCCACATAGGTCATGTTGATTTCTTTACAAAATTCAGCACTGCACTAAAACAAATTAAGAAACAACACAAAACTACGAAAAATCTTTACTTAATCAAGGAAATAAGAATATAAACATTTCATTAAATACAAGAACTAAAATCAACAAAATACATCAAATAACTCCTTAGATTACTAATGATTAGAGATACATAAGACTATGAAAAAATATGCATATGATGAAGAGTCATCAATATGGCACTCTAATTGAATATTTGGCTTATTCAAGTTGGTCCCACATTAATGTCTTCTTCTTGAGAAAAAATTATCTAATGAAATTTTGTTATCTCAAAGATAAACTTTTGAGCAATTGTAATTGTGCATGGGCTAATTATGGACAAATTAGCCCATGAAAGATTTAAATATTATCGAAAAATTAGTCCACATTGTGATGAAATTAATATGAGATCAACATGGAGGGTTCAAATATTCAATTAACATGTCATATCATAATCTCTAAGAATAAAAGTTTAAATAAGGACTATTTTAATTACAATTTTACAATTGTCAAGGAAGTATTTGCTAATTTTCCAAATTCAGGGATTAATTTTACTGGCACTTACAATTTGAAAGACCAATTTTCCTATTCACTCGTTCTCTATTGATCTACACCCAAGAACCGAGCTCATCTCATTTGCACTGTATCGCATGTCTCCATCATAATTGAATGAGTTCAAGGACTAAATTGAAGATTTGTTGGAGAAAGGGTTTATCAGACCAAGTGTGTCATTGTGGGAACCTCCAAAACTGTTAGTAAAGAAGGACATATAGAAACTCAAGCTTTTGTTTGGACTAAAGGCAACTATTAAGAATTAGTACCCATTGTCGCACATTTAATTACATGATGGATCATTTGAGAGGGGCAACTATGAGTATCTTTTCATGTCGTTTAGGGCAACAAATGGACCAACAATATTTATGCATTATATGAATAGGATTTTCAACCCATTTCTGGATAAGTTCATTGAAGTATTCTAATTTATTCAAATATAGAGAAGAGCGTGATTAGAGTTTGCATCAGATTCTAGAAGTTCTACGTGACAAATATTTGTATGCTAATTTGTCGAAGTGCAATTTTTAGCTAGAAAAGGTGAATTTCTTATGACACTTGATAACTAAGTAAAGGATTGTTGTAGATCCAACAAAGTTTGAGATTGTGCTCGCTTAGAAACAACCTTAGACTATTATAGATATTAGGAGTTTCGTAGGAATGGTTGGCTATTATTTAAGGTTTATCGAAGGATTTGCTAATATTGTGGCATCGTCGACACAACTTACTAGTAAGAACCAACACTTTTCATGGACAAAAAAGTGTGAGGGAATTTCTAGTTATGGAAGGACAAGTTGACCACTTCCCTAGTTATGGGATAACATTCATTGTGTTTAGTGACCATAAGAGTTTAAAGTACCAGTTTGACCAAAAGTAATGGAACATGCGTTTGAGGAGGTAGGTGGAGACTCTCAAGGACTTTCATTTCACATTGCATTATCACCCTGGGAAGGCTAACTTAAGGGATAATATGTTGAATAGGAAGAGTGTGTCATTGTCATCAGCAATGATGGCCAGACAACAAGAGTTATTGAAAGTGTTTAGAGATATTTACTTACATGTGGAGTTTTCTCCAAGAGTTTTGTAGTTTGAAATGATCAAGATCTCAAGTGGTCTTCTTGATGATATTGGGAATTCTCAAGACAATGCACAAATTCAAGAAAAGATGGATCTTATAGTACAAGGGAAGTCGACTGAGTCTAAAGTTGGACCAGATAATATTTTGAGATGAGGTGCATAAGAGCAAGTTGAGTATTCATCCAAGAGCACCAAAGATGCATCAAGATTTGAGATAGAAATATTTAGGTTGGAATGAAGAGGCTCGTGGTGGAGTATGTATCTGCATGAAGGATAATATGTCATTTGAGGTGCCACCTTTGAGAATCAAGAACAGAAGATAAAGCAACTAAGAAACAAAAGAAATTTTGTTGGTCAATATGATTTGGAACCCAACCACTAGAATTTTGACTTGAGAGTTGGAAAGTAAGATGAAGGAGTAACATCCTAAGTTGTTTACAGACACTTAGTTTTGACGACTAAACTATTTTAAAGGGGTCAGTAATGTAAAATATGTAGTTATTTAATTCTAATTTAAGTATTTTTCGTTATGTTTTATGTTAAAAACTTGTTGTTGAGTTTGTAAGCTTCTTGTTATTTATGAACTAAATTATATTCTCATGAGGGAAATATTTTTGTTTAAACCATGTGTAAAAATTTATGAAATCCAAGACTAATTTTTTTTTTAGCGTTTGAAACTAACGAATAGCTTTACTATTTGCAAAATTTTAAAATATCTCTAATTTTGAAAAAACCTTTTTATTTAAGTTCTTGGGTCCATTAGAGTTTTAAGGATGTTTGAAAAATATTTTTTAGAGATTCAATTGAAACATTTTATCGAGATAATAATTTATACGCATGGAGAACAAATTGTTATGGATAAATATTTTACTAGTAGTAAGTTACGATTAAAACTAACTTTCAGCTAGGTAGATATCTTGGGGAGAAAGCTAGTGATTTAACATAAAGTTAAAAGCGAAATTATCTAAATATTTTACTTACTAACTAGTAAGAAATGAGTAGTCCAAAAAGAACCATACCTTCCCCAATATTTCTTGTGGACCAGGATAATTGGTCTTGGTTATAAAAAGGTTCGTTAGTGAAATTTTCTCCTTTGCTTCCTCCCTCTCTTGGCCGAATTTCTCTCTAACTTTCTCTAATCACATTTTACCTCTCTCTAAGTGTGGGAAGAAATATTGCATCTTGCACTTAAAACTTGAGAGTTGGGTTGGGATCCTTGAAGTAAATTGTTTACCTTGTATTGGTGATCATCAAGAACATTGGAGAATGGTAAGAAAAAAAATCCTCTTCACCTTCTCTTCTTTTCCTCTCGAAGGTTTTGAGGCCTATTTTGGTCAGGGTTATGGTTTTAGATTTTTTTCCACTAATGTTTTAGATCTTTGCATTGTGATAGTAGATCTCACAAAAAGAAAATGGTCTTTATAAAATGGTTTTTCAGAAATGTGTAGTGTTTTTGTTGGAAATGGCCTTAAAGTGTGTTTGTGTTTGTGAATAAAAAGTTTTCTTGAAGAGGAGTTTTCTCTCCCTCCCTTTTTACCTATTGGTTGAACCCACATAAAAAACCTAGGGTTAATGTCTTGAAGTTGTTTTACCGTAATTTTGATGGAGTTTTAGGGTTTTGAAGAGTTTAAATGATTTATGGGGAGGTTACATTTGAGAAAGTTTCTATGTGTAAGTTTTGTTAAGAGTAGCTAAAGTCCTTATTTTTGTGATTGAACAATAGCTCTTTGAGTCTCGAAAATGAATTGAAAATATTGAAATCGAGTTAACAATAGAGAGAACTCTGAGATGTTTTTGTTTATGGATTGTAACATAATTTTAAGGAAAAAATAATATACGTCATGGCCATTTTATTTAGAAAATATTGAAAACAAAGTGAATTTTATGTTAAAAATAAATTATCATGGTTTGGTTACCTAAAAAAGAAATAAAGTTGGGTTTATAGTGAAGTTTTCAAGGTGTTAGAAAATTGTCCTCTTTAAATCCAAGTTTGAAACAAAATGAGGCTTGTTTAAAATTTCTAAACTATGTAGGTTGTTTTGCCTTCCTTTAATTACGGTTAAGAAGTATTTAATTAAGAAGAAACAAATGCTAGGAGGTTTTGAGGAAGGGTAGTTGAACTTGGATTATGTTACCAAGTGTTGAGAGTATCATTTATAATTTAAGACGATTATGGTTTTAAGGTGTGAGAAGTTTGAGAGGAATCAAACTTGTTTACTATGATGGAAGGCTTGCAAGATAAAAGTTCCTTCCAAATTTAAAGTTTTCACATATAGGATATATGTATGTACTTGAAGTGTGTGGATGTGTGTGGATGTTTATGCATAACTGAAGTTTATGTATTTGATATATATATGTCTGTGCATAACTGCTATGTATGTGCTAAACATGTTCATTGTGATTTTGATTATAAATTTTTACAATAAATACTAAGAGTATGCTTATTAGTTGACTCACGACTCTTTGCAAAGGGAGACAATATTCCAAAATCATATGCATTGACATGTAGCCATTTCATATGGTTGCTTGGTACCATCATGGGTTGTTTGGTACCATCATGGGTTGTTTAGTACCATCATATATGCATGTTTGTTCTAGTATTGTTATCATGTTATAACTACTAAATGTTAACTAATAATTCTGATTGATGACCTTTTACATTTTTATGAACTTTAGGTGATGCTCTCAAACGATATGGACACACAAGTTTCCAGAGATTATGCAAATGACGTCGATGTTGCAGAACTTCCTTGATAAGGACCATCTTATTGCTTTGAATTACGATATAGTCTCAAGCAGAGCTACCTATATGGAAAGAGTCGTGATGACTAATCGAAGGGTTGGGGCGATAATTCACATGGGTGTCACCCACGAATGGATAGATTTTAACTATGCCCATAGGTTTGGTTTTGGGGGTGTACGCAGTAGGCTTTGATGTGGTTGTGGAGATGATATGGAGGTATATGATGGATAGACTAAAGATAATGTGGGAGTGGTAACCTCATCTGTAGGAGTAGGAGGCCATACTATTGGAGAAAGAGTCACTGGGAATGTTTAGGGGACTGATGCGGATGACGATGCATGGTTGTCAACATATGCTAGAGACTATAGATTTTTTGCGGGTCCCTCAGTACCTTGGTTGGAGTCTTTGAAATGACAATGTTGATTCCTTTTTTAAAACTTTATTTCTGTATTAATTTAAAAAATCTCAAGAATGATCTTGGTTTGATAAAGGCAGAACGTTCTTTAGAATATAACAACTATAAAAACTTCACAAAGTGATTAGTGTTGTGCAGCTGAAAAACAAAAAGAGATCAGGAAAAGAGAATTCACAAGGGAATATATTTTGGTTCACCCAAACTGAGTTACGTCCAGTCTTCACAGTTTGTGAGCTTTTTCACTAAAATGTTCAACCAAGAATGTTCTTGCTTTTCCCACTAACGTTCAAGATCATCCTTGACCTATTACAATAGTTCACCTTTCAACCTTGAAAGAATTTTTAATGATTACCCTTCAGTCTAGAAGTGTATTTACGCTTTTTACCTTTTAAAATAAAAAAGGATTTCTTAACATTACTCAAACTATGTCTATATTCTATAGTGTTTGAGTTTTAGCAAAAACTGTTGTGAAGAGTATTGATGGATCAACCTTTACTCAACACTTATTTGAGTTAAGTTTTAAACAATCAAATTCAAATAATAGATCCTTAAATCTAATGCAGAAGAGTTGGAGCCTTTGCTTGATTTTGGAGCTTATATTTCTCAAGAATGATGATTAAGTGAATGATTGTTTTGCACTTTGAACTGATGATAATTCCTTTGCCTTGAGGTTCCTTTTATAGGCTTCTTGAAGGTTTTTCCCAGCTCATATAGCCATAGAAATACAGGTTGTTTGGTCCATGAATTAATAGACATGTGTTGTAAATAAACGAAGTTTGTTCCTGCTTGATCATTAGAACACTATTCGTCTTTGTTTTGGGCAGCTGCTTGTATTTGTTACTATTGACAGTTTTTTGTAAATCATGCTATTTTGTTCTTGTGTCCGTGATGCAGTGCCTCATTTGCCCAAGTTGTATTTGTTTATCTAAGCCATCAATTTGAAGGTTAATCTTGCCTTTTACTTTTTGTACATTGCTTTGACTTTGTTGATTTCAAATATGTCTAGAGTTTCCTTGAAAATGCAGTTTTGTTCCTTTGTGATATTTAATGGTGATTTTCCATGCATTTTGATGTGCTTTTGCAGCCTAGATTCGTCTTGTTTTCAAGAAGGCTTTGTTCTTTAGTAAACCAAAATGTTCTTGGATTTAAGCTGTAAAAATCAGAACGATCTACATTTTTTTTTGTTTAAAAGCCAAAACAACCTTGCTTTCTTAAATTTGATCTTGCTTCGATCAGGTTGATCATTGTTGTTATATATGGACGCATGTCTTTGATTAATACACTCAAGAACACATGTTAAATAACAACACATTTTTAGAATCATAATTAGAAGATTAATTAAGTTTGTTTGTTTATCATTAAAACATTAATTTTGGGAATTTGACTCAACAATCTCCCCATTTTTTATGATGAAAAACATGTTATTTAGACTTTTAATTTGATTCTTAAAGATTTATGAGAGAAAGTTCCCTCCTAATTTGTGCCTGAAGTAATTAATTTGAAGTAGCCATATAACCATTTTATGATGCTGAAATAATTGCTAATATAACAAGTTCATAACAAGATATAAGCAAAAGTACATAGTATATAACAAAATAGACTTGCGAAAAAATTAAAATTAAAAGACTAATTACTTATCTCCCTTTGGCTAATAAAAAAGTAGAGGGAGAACAACACAAAAGTTCTAAACAGATAGGAATAGGGAAGAACCTTCAGAGGATGATGAAAGAGATAGTTGTGGAATGTTTGGAGATGGATTTTGCATAGGAGGTTCCAAGCCTAACTTAGATGCCAGCTGAGTAGCAGTCCATTCCCGTAAGATCGCATTTTCCCGATCTTGATTGGCTTGCCTATCAATGATGGTTTGGAAAACAACAAAGATGTTAATAGTGTCCTTTATTGTTGGTGATGCAATTTTTTTAGTCTTGGAACATTTTGATGGTCGCTTGTCGTCATTCTATTGTGAAGCTTTGGAAGAATTAGATGGAAATGGGGCTAGAGTAGTGCAGAAAGTGGATAAAAGTAGCAAATGTTGAGCTTATAGGGAGAATGTTTGACGAATATTTTTTTTAGGCTTGGGAGGTTCATATCTAGGAAGACCAGATATTGACTAATGCCAAACAATGATGAATTAGTTTTCTGAGGGGAGATAAAAACTGGAGACATAAGGGATGTGTTTTGTTGATGAATTTGGTGACATAGATGGCTTTGTAGCATTAATGGTTGAATTGAGTGAGAAGTTAGAGGAATAGTGAAAGGATTCACAACGGGAGATGATCTTGATAGAGGAATCGAAAACAGGAGTTTGGTTGGATGGAGTGGAGAATGATCTTTAGGATTTTTAGGTGCAACAGGTGGTTTAAAAACTGGTTTTCTAGTGGAACGTTTCTTTTTTAGTGAGGTAGGGGATACCTTTTTTGATGGATGTTGAAGCAGATTGTTCTATTTTCATGTGTGAGATGTTTTTGGATGAGAATTTTGAAATCTTGAAGGTAGAAGTTTCAGTAGTGAGTGGAATGTTAAAGTATTTGAAAATTCAGGTTAGAACCATACCATAGGGCACATCATTTCTTTTGTAATCATGGTTTATGGGGGATATCGTATTTTGGATATTATATGGGGGAGGTTCAATCTTTTGCAATGGAGGAGATGGTAAATGATGAGAGCGCCATTGTTGGAGACATATTCATGACTCCCAAAGTGTGGCATAATAAAGTGTTGATTGATGCTGTTAAAGTTTTTTGGTAGAGGCTTTAGATCCACATAAACAAATTTGGTGGAGCCAGGGATGAATAATTTTTGGAAAACCCGATCTTTGTTAATGTTGAGCACATAGTACCAATCCTTTCCGAAGACAGTAGGTCCTTCAAAGGAGAGTTGGAGGATTTTAGCAAGGATGTCTAGTGTGAAACGAATTTTAATGCCTTTTAGGTTTGAAACTAGGAAGGATTTGTCTACAAACGCCCGAGCTTCACAGTAAAAGGCTCGAATCACTTTAGGATAGAAGGAATCATAATTTGAGGAAATTGGTCCATCCAAGAGCATCAGTATGATGCTTGATTGAAATCCTGTCAAGTTGAAGATCATTCAGCATAAAACCCATGCCAACTCCAATAGGTCTTTTTGCCCATTTGTCTTGAAAAAGTTTTTGAAATTTGGATGAGACAAGTGGTGGAATGTGGTTTTTGGAGCAAGAGAAGTTTGGTTAGGTTTAGATTGGAAGGAATAAGGTTCAGGGATGATAAGGTGAGATGGAGATCATTCTGTTGAGGTGGGTTTGGTTGGAGAACGTTCTCATTTTCTAGGTTTTTTGGAATCAATTTTCTTAGGGATTTTGAGTTTGTTTTTAGTCAGCTATTGGGACAAAGTAATAGTTGACTTGGTTTTCAAGAGTGTAGTGGTGGTTTTAGGAGGATTGGTTTTAGTTGAAGGTGATGAGGTTTTGGAAGAAGGAAAGAGGTTTTTCACTGATTTTTTTGTTTGGTCTTTGAGAAATGGTATTGAGTATTTTTGTGTAGCATCATGTTTCGATGGTGGTACGGGTTATGATTCGTCATCATCAGAGATGGTGTGGATGGTGGTGTCAACAATGTTGGCTTTTGAAGAGGTGCATATGTCTGCCATGATTTGCATTGGTCGGCGTTTGGAGGAGGTTGCTTCAAAGGTAGTTTTGAAGGATTGTTTGGTGAGATGTAGGGACATTTCACTGGTGTTAGGCGGGTTACATTGATAGAGATGGGGAAGAGCAGTTGATAATGGAGCAAAGATGATAGCGTTTAGGCTTGATTCGGTAGATGAAAAGAGGTACTCAGAAAAAAAAGTTTTTTCTAAAAAGGCTTATGGGGTGTAGGTCGTGGTGCGGGAGATAGTGATCGAGTGTGGGGTGGAGAAGGTGTTCATGGGTCAGGATTTTTGCAAGTAGTTGCTTTGGTACGTGCCATTTGTGATAAATTAAGGTAGAGAGAAGAAGAACGAAAGTTGCAGAGTGGAAGGGGAGCGCGCGTGTTGCAGAAAACGAAGGAGGAGCAGTTGTGGGAAGTTGAAGAGAGAGTGCCACGCGGGAGTTGAAGAAGTTGTGGGAAAAGTGAAATGTAAGTTGTTATTGGGAAGGAGGAAAATAGGAGAGGAAATGGCAGTTGTTGGCGGATGTGGTTGTGTTACTTTCAAAGTTTAAAGGACAAAAAAAGGATGGTTGCCATTAATGACAGATTAAAGATGAGGTTTTGAAGTTCCTTTGAAAACGGAGATTGTTACGCCAAAACAAGAACATTCTTAGTTTTTTTATAAAAATATTTTTAGTGTATTTTGACAGGATTTTTAATATTTTTTGATAAAATTAAAACATTCATCTACAAGAGGTTTGGTAAAGATATCTGCAAGTTGTTTTTGAGAGTCTATAAAAATTAATTCAACTTCCTTTTTATTGACATGATCCCTAATAAGATGGTGCTTTATCTCAATGTGTTTAGATCTTGAGTGTTGAATAGGATTTTTAGACAGATTAATAACTGGTGTTGTCACAGTAAATTGGAATGTTTGAGTAACTTATAGAGTAGTCTTCAAATTTATTCTTTATCCATAGAATTTGGGAGCAACACTTTGCAGCTGAGACATACTCAGCATCAATGGTCGATAGTGCAATAATATTTTGCTTTCTACATTACCAACTTATTAAAGGTTCTCCCAAGAACTGACATGCACCACTTGTGCTTTTTCTTTGAATTTAATTTCCGGCATAGTCAGCATCGCAGTAGGCTACAAGATTAAAATGAGATCATTTTCTATACCAAAGGTCAAGATCAATAGTACCAACCAGATAACGAAAAATTCTTTTTACTACAAATAGATGAGATTCTTTTAGTGAAGATTGGAATATAGCACATAATCCAACTGCAAATACAATATCAGGCCTCCTTGCAGTTAAATAGAGTAATGAAACTATCATTCCCTTGTATTCCTTTTCAGAAATATATTTTCCTTTTTCATCTTTGTCCAATGACGAGGATGGATGCATAGGAGTTGTCATGTATTTTTCTTGACATATAAAAATACCATCTTTATATTGTTTAATTTGTAATACAATACCTTTAAAAAAATCATCATTCGGTCATTCTTGAATGACTACCATATGCTTAAATGAATGAAATCCTAAAGAAGTCAACACTCGAAGAATTGTGAAGTTGGAAAGAAACATCTCTTGCATATGATATTGATGCATCAATTGCTAAATTAGCGTCAGATTATCTAATTGAAACAATAACACATCATCTGAATTTGAAATGCTTTATGAGGATTCCCACACCTCATTTACATTAGTATGAGGAATCAATTTATGGATAAGTGCAAAATAGAAAAATAATTGCAATATTTTCTACATACTAAAAAATAAATGGAATTTTCGAATCCTAAAGAGGACAATGTCAGAAATTATACAAACATGTTCTGCAAGTTTCATATGAAATACAACTTTATAACACTCCAAAATTTATGTTAAACTATTTCATTACTTAAATAAGATTTTAAAGAATTAATTTGATATTAAAAGTATTTTAGAATATATGTTGATAAATATTATGATGAATTTTCTTTATATATGTGTTTGTACGATGATAATTTATATATATTTGATTTACATTTTTTAATAATTATGTATTATAAAGTTTATATGTGATTCATCAAATAGAATTTTTGTAACACTCCGATTTGTAAAAATACGAGTCTATTTTTTTCTTCATATTATTACCTTAATTAATAAAAATTGAATCATCTTATTTCAAAAATATGGATTGGATTTTTTTTTTCTTTTAAAAACAACTCTAATAAAAGACTCATCACACAGTAATTCATCTTGGTTCACCACCAACCCGGTAGATACGTCCAATCCCTTCACTTAGAAGGATTTAATCTAGTAATTCAAACCATATTACAACAACTTAACTTCACAAGTTATGTTTTCTCAACATTCAACTTAAAAATCACAAGTCGTTGAGGATTTACAGCCACTATAGGGCTAGGTTACTCAAGTGTTTAGTTTCTATTTATGGGTTTACTCTCACTAGAAGATGTTTACAATATTGCTCCAATACTTAGTACAACTAGAATGATATTACAATTGAGTGCTAAATAAAATCTAAGTATTCGATGATTGATTGATATTCAGCTCGTATAATTTTTGTTCTTTGTTCTTGAGCTTTGAATTTTCTGATCGTTGTTTGACAGTTGTTGAAATTCATTTCTTGTCAGCTATTGAAATTCAAATCTTGAGCGATGCTTTTGATTCCAAGATGTTTTGTATTTGATTGCATAGATCTGTTGTCGTGAATTTGAATTGGACC
Source organism: Cicer arietinum (assembly GCF_000331145.2). Taxonomy (NCBI): domain Eukaryota; kingdom Viridiplantae; phylum Streptophyta; class Magnoliopsida; order Fabales; family Fabaceae; genus Cicer; species Cicer arietinum. The sequence continues at coordinate 29,197,035 of NC_021162.2, read as the reverse complement.
GTTTCTATTTGATGAGATATTAAATTCGATGCAATTAAAAATGTAACTGACTGGACACTTTAAATCATTCAAGTGTGGAAACTTCGTAGAGTTTAAAAATCAGAGTCACATGCTTGCCTCTGAGTTGCTTTGTCGGAGGCAGCTTATTAGAGCATGTTGCACTTGACTTTAGAGTTTTATCTTCAGAGGTAAAACATTGAAGGAAGATTATCAGAGTCAGATCCTTTGACTCAAATACTAAGAGGCAGAGAAAAATCCTAAGAGGCATCTCCTTTGGAGACAGCAAAACGAACGTGTTGTTCCTTTCCCTTGATTCGCCCTTTAATTTTGTTTCATTTTAATTCGCTAGCTTCCTCTTATGTACAGTTCAACACAGCGAAGGGTGCGTGTTGTTCCTTTCCTCTTATCTATTTGCTTCACTTCCTTTGGTTATATCCTCTGGCAATATCCTTTGGTGGTATTCTCTGGTGGTATCATCTGGTGGTATCCTCTAGTGGTATCCTTTGGTGGATGCATTTCCTCTTATCCTGAGAGTTTTCTCTAGCTTGTTTTCTGCACACTCAATAAAATTATTAATGCATTAAATTATTAGCATAAACATACCTCTTGTTATCATCAAAACAAGGTAAATAATTGTTCTCCAAACCATCCTAGTTATAACAACAACGACTCTATACATTATCCTAATCTAATAATAAACTAATGAATACAATAATAAAGATGACCTCCACACACATCACAAGTACCCTATGAAGTTGTGTCCTTCCTAGAAGTAATTGCATCCTCATCTCCAATCATGGAAGGTACGGTCACATCAAAAGTCAAGTCCATTCATCAGATTAGTGGCTTTAGCAGAGCTGGGATCTCAAACCAACTCTCCATCTTAGACATTGAAGACATAGGATTGTCCACCGAAAAAGGAAGTTATAACTTAGCAAGAGGTGACACCAACCATGGCTCTAAAGGTCCTCAACTAATCCCATATCCTCAATGGGTGCAAATGGTCCTGCAACGTCTTTAGCTCCCAATTTCCACAATAAAGTATAAAGGGTAACCAAAGTTAATAATATTTTGGAGTTTATATGATCAAAAAGATATTTTTGAGGCTTTTTAGCCAAAGTTAATAATATTTTGGAGTTTATATGATCAAAAAGATATTTTGATGCAGATTAAAAGTACTCGTCGATAAATAAATTAAATTAAGTGATGTGAATCCTTTACGGAGAATTTAATGCGTTACGGGTGAAATGGTAATTTAACAAATATCTAGATATTTTGAGATATTTGTTAAGTTATAATTAATATATATATATATATATATATATATATATATATATGGGTGTTTGGAGGGAA
>NC_021162.2:29192041-29195270 GCF_000331145.2 Cicer arietinum | reverse complement strand
AAACCCAAGGTTTGGTGAGTGTGAAAGAGAAGATTACTCAACTTCATTCTTCTCGTTTGATTCGAAAACGAAGAAAAACGGCGTTAGAGATTTTAAAACCGTCAAACACAAACATCCCCGTTTCATCTAGATCTAAGCTTCGTTTCGCGAAGGGATAGAAGGGAAAGTTGCTCACTACCACGCTACGGTGCTAGGGAACCAATTTTGGAGGCGACGTTGCGAGCGGAGATTTTACCGGTTTTACTCGCGGTACCTTGTTCGCACGTTAAAGCTAACGTTAAGGTAGGGGCTCCTTCCAAACTTCTAGTTTGCATTTAGGGACTTATCTGTGGTTGTGTGGAAAAGAATTTTGTTAGGGTTTGAGTGTTGATTTGGGGGAAAATGAATCTAAGGCTTTATGGGTAAAATCTTAGAGTTAGGTTTTGGTTATATTGATGAATGTTTCGTGGAAAATGAATTTAAACTCATTTATGTATGATTTTGAGTAAATGAAACTTGTTGTGTTTGAGTGGTGGATTGTGTTGATTTGTGTTCGTCGTATTTGACGTGTTCTTAATTAATACTGATGAAATTTGATATGTGTATGGTTGGATTTTGTGGAGAAATGAATTGATGTGTTTTGGTATGAGTTGTGGATTGGATCTGATAATAGGTTTGAGTTGTTTTGTGTGGAATTTGAAAACCATTAGAGTTAAACGAGTATTAAAAATGGGGAATCTTTTAATATCTCGGTTTACTTAATGTTGTTTTGGAAAATTGTTTAAGTTAAATGAGTATTAAGAATGGGGAATCTCTTAATGTCTTGTTTACTTAATGTTTGTTTTGAAAATCGTTTAAGTTAAATGAGTATTAAGAATGGGGAATCTCTTAATGTCTTGTTTGCTTAATGTTTGTTGTGAAAATCGTTTAAGTTAAATGAGTATTAAGAATGGGGAATCTCTTAATGTCTTGTTTGCTTAATGTTTGTTGTGAAAATCGTTTAAGTTAAATGAGTATTAAGAATGGGGAATCTCTTAATAATTTTGTTTGCTTAATGTTTGTTGTGAAAATCGTTTAAGTTAAATGAGTATTAAGAATGGGGAATCTCTTAATAATTTTGTTTGCTTAATGTTTGTTGTGAAAATCGTTTAAGTTAAATGAGTATTAAGAATGGGGAATCTCTTAATATTTTTGTTTGCTTAATGTTTGTTGTGAAAATCGTTTAAGTTAAAAGAGTATTAAGAATGGGGAATCTCTTAATATTTTTGTTTGCTTAATGTTTGTTGTGAAAATCGTTTAAGTTAAATGAGTATTAAGAATGGGGAATCTCTTAATATTTTTGTTTGCTTAATGTTTGTTGTGAAAATCGTTTAAGTTAAATGAGTATTAAAAATGGGGAATCTTTTAATATCTGCATTTGCTTAACGATTGTTGTGGATGGAGTCAGTGTATGCTCATGCATTTCATTTTGGTAAATCGTGCTGACCCGTGATAGGTGGCACCTTAGTAAACAGTACTGACCCGTGATAGGTGGTACGTTTACGATTTACGTTTTGGTAAGTTGTGCTGACCCGTGATAGGTGGCACATCGGTAAACAGTACTTTGGCCCGTGATAGGTATTTCCTTATTTGTTTTTCTCGGTTTTATTTTAAGAAAATCGGGGTGTTACACATAGCATACCCAGGAAAGTCACTAATAGTCCACAAGAGACTTGCTCGCATTTGGAATGTTTGCTTTAGTGATGCATCATATGTTTCTACTCCCAAATCCCATAACACCTTTAGCTCTTCAATCAATGGTTGAAGGTACACATCAATATTATTCCCTGGCGATTGTGGTCCAGGTATTAATAAAGACAACATAGAATACTCAGCCTTCATGCAACACCAAGGTGGAAAGTTATATGGTACTAATAACACAGGCCATGTACTATGAGACACATTCATAGTTCTAAAGGGATTAAATCCGTCGCTGGATAATCCAAGTCTTATATTACGTGAGTCTAAAGCAAAGTCTAGATGGCGTTTATCAAATTCTTTCCATGCTTCCTCATCTGCAGGATGCCTCAACTTCCCATCTTTCGAACGCTCTTCTTCATGCCACGTTAATGAGCTAGCCGTCTTTGAACACATAAACAACCTTTGAAGTCTAGGAATCAAGGGAAAATGTCTTAATATTTTAGCTGAAACTTTATAAGATTCATGATTTATTCCAACTTGATGGTTTCCTTCGGCAATTTCCTTCCAACGTGGAGCACCGCAAACATGGCAACATGTTTCATTCTCATAATTTTTCCAATAGATCATGCAATCATTAGGGCAAGCATCGATCTTTTTATAATCCAGCCCTAAGTCCTTTATCATGCCTTTAGTTTTATTGAACGTATCGGGGATGTTCAGTGAAGGCATATCTTCTTTCAACAATTCTAAGAGAGCATTAAATGATTCATTGCTCCAACCATACAAACACTTCAATAAATGTAGCCGAATTGTGAACGACAATTTTGAGAAGTTTTTGCAACCCGGATATAACTCTTGTTTGGCTTCTTCAACTAGATTATAAAACTTTTTTGCATATTCGTTGAGGCCTTCATTAAATTCACATTCTTCTTGTATAATATCTCTAAATCTTTCAAAAAGTAGTTCATCAATTTGATCCTCTTCATCATTCACATGATCATCATTAAGATCATTGGGTTTTCTTATCTCTTCACCATGACGAACCCAAAAATCATATCCTTTTTGAAATCCTAATGCTATTAAATGATTTCGTACTACCTTCCTTGTGAACCAATTGGTGTTGTAACATTCAGCACATGGACACGAAATCTCTTTTCCACAAGGTTTTCCTTTGGTGTATGCATAATCTAGGAAAAAATCGACACCATTTTGATACTCTTTACTCTCTCTAGCCAATTTTGTCCATTCCTTGTCCATCGAGTTTATGAGGAGACTACCATATAGGACAAATAATTTCAAAGGGATGTTAGTACAAGCTCAATCAAAACCTAGATGCGTCCAAAGAGGCCCTTATGCTATCCAATTGTAGCAATATTGTTTTAATTCCTCTTACTGTTTTAAGTCTTGTTACTGTTTTAATTAATGGCAGCAAAGCAGTTTTAATTCCTCTTACTGTTTTAAGTCTTGTTACTGTTTTAATTAATGATAACAATACTGATTTCTAACATGCAACTAAAAATCATGTTCAGGATTAAACAGTTATAGGATTTCTAACTGTTTTAATTTTTTT
>NC_021162.2:29189386-29191916 GCF_000331145.2 Cicer arietinum | reverse complement strand
TTTTAATTCCTCTTACTGTTTTAAGTCTTGTTACTGTTTTAATTAATGGTAGCAATACTGATTTCTAACATGCAACTAAAAATCATGTTCAGGATTAAACAAATATAGGATTTCTAAATGTTTTAATATTTTTCTAACCGAAGCTAATTAATCAATAAATTCTTCAAATTTTTTGGCCTAAGCAATTCAAAATCTCCAAAAGTAGCACTCATGTAACATTGTCCAGAAGTATGACAATTAAAAGTAACACTCATAATGCAGCCAATTATCAATGCAAATTCATGATGCTGCCAATTCATAGTTTAGAGCAAATTATCAATGCAAATTTATCATACTATCGCAGTTCACAGCAGTAGCAAATTTTGCAGAAAAGACCCATAGCAATAGACTATAAACCCACAAAAATACAACAATTACTCAGCGAGCCAATTTGGCAAAAACAAAAGAAATACATCTACTCAAAACTAACTTTACACTATATGCACCCTGCTTAGCTATGTCTACCATGACTGGCTCATTGTTAACAACTTAAAATATGCTTTCTTATTTCTCACATTCTATTATTTGATTTTCTCAAATTTTTAGAATAAATTCAGCACCCACAAACATTCACGGCTTCATTTAACACTATCTAGAAATAAATTCTTCAAAATAAAACCATGGGAGGGTTCAAGTTCTTGCTTTGTGAGGCAGAATGCGAGGATTTGGATTCGAAAAATTAGGGTTCTAGTGAATTTGAGAAATCTGCAAAAATAAAACAGAATTCCAGTGAAATAAGCGGAAAATTAATCAACCATTTCGTAGCAAAAATAAATCTAATAGCAGAGCAAAGATACAAAATACATACCAAAAACACAGTGGGTTGCACAAGAAGTGGTTTACGCGAGAGAGAAAAAGATGCCAAAATAATCACACCTTGAACAATGTTGAGTTGCGCGATACATGGTTTACGCGAGACAGAATCCGTTACGCGAGGGAGAATGGGTTATGCGAGGGAGATGGGTTAAGCGACAGTGGTTTACGCGAGAGAGAAAAATAATTTGTGGGTAAGGGTTAAGGTTGCTGAAAGTGAAAAATGAGAGAAGCTAGGTTGCTGAAAGTGAAAAATGAGAGAAGCTAGGTTGCTGAAATTCTGAGATAAATGTTGCGTAAAGATATCTATAAACAACGAGAGCGGTTTTTTAGTGTTATTGTAGAAATTATAAAATTTCATGTTCTACTGCAACGAAATATAAAAACTGTTGTCTATTTACCTCTACGAGAACGGTTTTTTTACCATAAAAAATTAGGCATTGACGTAGCACCAAAATGTTGTAGTGACATAAAATGTGTTTGGTTATTAAAAAAAAGTTATTTACATTTTAATAATTATTTTAAAATGTGAGTTTTAAGAATATCAAATTGTACCATTCGTGTCAAAAAACTCAAGGAGTAAAAAAGATGTCACATCTAATTTAATCCTCTTAAAAATATTTTATATTATTTTTGATTTTTTTAAAATAGAGTTTCAAAACCACCAAGTAGTACAACTTGTGTCTTAACAACTAAAAGAAAATGTCACATCCAAGTAGTCAAATTAAAAAATATTGACTTTAAATTAATTTATTTTTAAAAATGAGTTTTAGAACTATCAAATTGTACAGCTTGTGTCCTGACAAATTAAAAGCTGATACATCTAATTAGCCTTTAATAGTTTTTAGCAGATTTAATATTTATTATAAAATTAATTAAATTTCAATATATCAAAAATAAGACTTATTTTGAAAAATAAAATAAAATAAAATGCTAAAGATATACAGCTTATAGAGAACCAACGATCTTAAAATGGAAAAAAAAAAGAAAAATAAAGGGAGACTGAAAGGGAGATGAGAGTATAAAAGAAGACCTCAGCATGGGATCGAGAAGGAGGGGAAGAGGTCAAGCACAATCGGGCTAAAAATTGGTCGTCGCTCTGGCAACGGTGTCGTCGAAGGTTTAAAAAAACAAATTTTTATTCTTCTCAGATCATATTACTACATTTGCCTAACGACAAAGTTTTTATTTTTATTTTTCATATATAAGTCACCATAAATCAAAAATTAACATTTTGTATAATAACAAGAAAATTATAATGTAAATGGAGGAAAATAAAAATACCTTACTTTTCTATTTGTTTGTGTTCGTTTTTTAAGGGATTAGGGTTCTCAACAATTTTACTACTCCTCTGGATTGTTTTCTTTTTGTAGTCTCAGATCTATTCAAAAAACTCATTTCTTTTTCTTGATTTTTTTGTCTCAATTTATAAGTAAAACGAAGAATGTTTATTTTCGTTAGATAAATATGAGCTCTTGATTTTGTAATGTTTCGCAACAAATTTTAACTGGATTTTGTATTGTTTTGTAACAAATTTTAAGCAATGTTTGATTAAGGAAAAAGTCTCTTCTACCTTTTCTATTGAGTGCACAGTGTTACAAGTAATCACTTTATTAAGTTAAAAAATAAATCAGATGAGTCAAAGAACTTGTTTATATATATTTATATATATATATAT